>NC_134407.1:92977024-93272024 GCF_038048845.1 Mixophyes fleayi | reverse complement strand
TGTGCTATGTGATCTTGTCACACAGCAATGTTGGTCTGGGGTCAGAGGGTTGTTGTCTTGTGTGAATTGTGTAAAGGGTGGTAATAGGGTAATCTAGTGAGGTTATGAGGGTGGTTGAGGAACATTATAAGCTTGCCTGAAGAGGCGAGTTTTCAGAGAATGCTTGAAGGTTTGAAGACTAGAGGAAAGTCTTATTGTGCGAGGGAGGAAATTCTAGAGTGTGTGCAGCTGGAGAAAAGTCCTGTAAACGGAAATGGCAGTATGTAATGAGTGTGGATGAGAGATGCAGATCTTTTGCAGAATGGATTTGTAAAGTTGGGATATATTTAGAGACAAGGGAGGAGATGTATGTTGGTGCAGTTTTGTTAATGGCCTTGTATGTTAGAAGAACTTTATATTTGATTCTGTCAAAAACAGTTAACCAATGTAGAGACTGACAGAGTGGCTCTTTGCATGGTAAAGCAGTCTGGCCGCTGCGTATAAAATAGATTCTGAGTGTTTAAGTCTGTTTAGGGGAAGACCAGTAAGGAGGGAATTGCAATAGTCAATGCGGGAGATGATGAGTGCCTGAAAGTTTTCGCAGTGTCTTGTGTAAGATATGTGCGTATTCTGGAAATGTTTTTTAGATGTTACATGATTTAGATATAGAGTCGATGTGCGGTGCAAAGGATAGTTGCGAGTCAATGATACTACCTAGGCAACGAGCTTGCGGTGTGGGATTCAAGGTCATATTGTCAACAGAAATAGAAATGTCAAGTAGGTAACTTCTGATGGTGGGTGGGAATATGATTAACTTTGTTTTTGAAAGATTTAGTTTGAGTTGGCGAGAGGACATCCAAAATTAAATGGCAGAAAGACAGTCAGTAAAGCGAGACGGCACAGATGGCGAGAGATCAGGAAAGGTTAGATAGGATTGGGTATCATCCGCATAGAGATGATGCTGAAATACAAAGTAACCTATTAGTTTTCAAAGAGAATTGCTATAGATAGAGAACAGCAGAGAACTTAGCACTGAGGCTTGTGGGACTCCATTTGATAAAGGAAGCGGAGTGGAGGTGGATCCAGAAAAATTAACACTGAAAGAGCGATTAGATAGGTAAGATGAGAATCAGGATAGGACAGTGTCTTGAAGATCTAGTAATTGTAGTGTTTTTATGAAAAGAGAGTGGTCAACATTATCGAATGCAGCAGAGAGATGCAGGAGAATTAGAAGAGAGTAAAGGCCTTTGTTTTTAGCAGTGATCAAATCATTGACATCCTTGGTCAATGCAGACTTTGTGGAGTATTGAGAGCGAATGCCTGACTGAAAAGGATCCAATAAGTTGTTAGCGAAAAGGAAGCATGTGAGGCAAGTGTAGGCAAGTCTCTGTAGAAGCTTAGATGGGCATGGGTGCTGAAAGATGGGATGGTAATTTGAAGGAGATTTTGGGCCAGAACTTTGTTGATTCACTGAACATTTGTATGTTTGTACTTTGTTAGTAAATAACACTCATTGCTGGTATCAGTCACAATTAGGCAAGATTCTGTAGAAAGTGGCAAAGGATCAAGGTACCAAAAGTTTAGGAGAAAAAAACAGAAAAGGATAAAAATTTGAGTATTACAGGTGGGCGGAGTGAGAAAGGAGTTGTAGCTAGAAATCAAATGACCACAATGTAACTCAATGGAGATGGCACAATATAAATGTACACTTTCAAATAACATTTTTATTTTTAGAAAACATTATTCTGCAGATAGTTATTTTTTATAACAATCTATAAGTACTGTTGATTATCTTATTTTAATTTTCAAAATATCTCTTTAAACAAATGGTGCTTAAATGTATTTTACTTGTGCAGCAGTAGCCCATATTAGTTTAAAGGCAATTTGAAAATCTTCTTAGACAACATTTTGCAGTCTAACTGTATGGTCTCAAAATGAAAAAAAAAATCAGTACTGTTTCCTATACTTATGCTTTAGGATGCTTTAGGATAAAAGTATGATATTTCTTTCAGAAGGCCACAAATTCTTAAACAGTGCATATAATAAAAACACTATGAAGAATTAGATTATATTATTGGTTTGGAGATTGAAAGCTCTATAATTTAGAAGTAATATTTTGTTTTTTCATTAAATCCTCACTAGGTAGATTAATCTGTATTTATTTTCTTTAAAAAAATCCTATTGACATTTGATATAAAAAGACTTACATTTAAGCTTTCTACAAAAATGCCACAATGCATTGATTTCCTCAGTAAATATACCGCTCATTGACTACCGAAGCACATAGGGAATCTCCTTATAATTTTCTGTGAATTTTTTTCTGTCCCCCAACAGTGAGACTGTGTTAGAAAATCAGGGAACTCTGTAGCAGTGGTGCGTACTTGCTAAAGAAGATGTGACAGGGTATGATGTGGTATGATCATCTGACAATCACATGCAATATTGGGACATCCCTCTGCTGCCAAGTCCCCTGGCAAATCCCAATACATATTGCTAATCAGCTGGGGGCTGAAATCCCTTTAAAGGGTATTAACTTCTTGAAGTACAGTTACTTGTTGTTAAGCATTTAGAATTGGCCAAAAATCTACATAAATTTAATTCTGTATCTATTTACCATACTTCTTTTTAATGCAGCTTCCAGTTGCCATTTAGTGGCCTCTGTTATTCAAAAGTATTAACTGATTGCATCTGGAAATTATCGATCATGCAGGCAGTAATTTGAAGTTGTAGATGTGTCTGTACCACATTACTCAGAAGCATCACAGAGTATATCTGTTACAGCTACTTGCACACCTGCAGTGTATAGTGGATATTGACTGCATGACACAACTGCCTTAGAGTTGTAATTTTCCAGGAGCAGCCTGTTGGAACTATTAAGACTAGTAATGTTAACAAGTGACTGTTGGATAATACCTAGAAGAGAAGGTACATTTAACAGGTTCAGCACTATATTTACAAATATAGGTTGTTCCAGTGACTAAATAGGATCTCACATACTGTAGAAGTGTTGATAACAATACCTAATTAAAATAAACTCAACTGCTGTGCTGGAGACCTAATGGATCAACACTCATAGGACATTATGTTAATTTCTCTTAATTTCTCTACTGTGGTATTTACCCTCCCAAATGCTTATCACGGGCATCCATCACAATACCGTTATACCAGTAGTTCCCAAACTTTTGCAGTTTGCGGCACCCTTAGAGTCTCCATAATTTTTTCAAGGCGCTCCTCCAAAATAATTACCGAGCAGTACCGTTTTATAAGTAGTTGGGGCAAAATAACGTAATAAGTATTTAGGTCAGGACAGAAATACTTAGTAAGTTGTTTGCAAAAATAATACACATAAATCCAAGGAAAAATAATATTTATATGTAATTTTTTCAATTATATTTCTGTCAAAGAATAATTTACAACTAACTCACACTGTGCGCTCCTTCATCTCCACACACTCTGTGCCCTCCTTCATCTCCACACACTCTGTGCCCTCCTTCATCTCCACACACTCTGTGCCCTTCTTCATCTCCACACACTCTGTGCCCTCCTTCATCTCCACACACTCTGTGCCCTTCTTCATCTCCACACACTCTGTGCCCTCCTTCATCTCCCCACACTCTGTGCCCTCCATCGCATCCATACACTCTGTGCCCTCCTACATCTCCACACACTCTATGCCCTCCTTCGCATCCACTCACTCTGTGCCCTCTTTCGCATCCACTCACTCTGTGCCCTCCTTCGCATCCACTCACTCTGCCTCCTCCATTGATGTTTCCTATCACCATTCACCTCTGTTTCTTTACGTACCATACTTGATCTTCTTTCTTCTATTTCTTCTGTCTTTTTTTCTGTCTTACCAATTCGGTGGTGCCCGGGACCCAGCATCCTCTCTCCTGACGCTTGTCACTGAATGTCAGACGTGATGACATAATGTCAGACATTCAGTGAGAAGCGAGGAGGGAGGAGGATGCTGGGTCCCAGGCGCCGCCAGATTGGTAACTTTTTTTTTTTCCTCCTCCTGGCCATGGCACCCCTGTGACAGCGCCACGGCACCCCTGGGAGCCGCGGTGCACACTTTGGGAACCTAGGCTGTTAAACTAATCACTACTAAGTGAGCCCAAGAGACATGTTTAAACCTAGAAATATGCAAAAAATGCAGGGTTTTCTGCCTGCATCCTCCATCCAACTGTGGATTTGAAGTATATACTGTTCTATTTCCTTGGGTAATAATAACCATCTCCATTTGAGTTGGAAAAAAGAAACGTAATCAACCAAATATAGCTAAAAAAGATAAATCCACACCCACTTAATTTATAAGTTTGATGGGTAAATTAAGGTATGTGATAAATCAATGCTTTAAAAAGACTTTAAAAAATCATTAAAACAACCATACTTACAAGTTTAAAAATAACTTTAGCATAAAAGAAATTTATCATATTATAAAGTATGCATTTTTTTTCCCTCCAAGATCTGTATGGTATCACAGCAAGCCACTCATAAATGTGCTATATGTAAATTATATAATAATATGCAGAAAGGTGGCCACAAAGTTTTCAGGCCAATATATTTACTTTAATTAAATTACAGACACTTATGAAACTTTAATTAAATAGGATCCAGGCTGCAAGTATCAAGTTATAAGGCATTTTTAGCTTTTAAATCACAGCCCAAAAATGGGTGAACTTTTTTCATTCTTCTAAAAATTGTAGTCTACTAAAATTAACTATTAGTCATAATTTAATATTTTGTATATTTACCCAAATTTCTAATTAATAATGATATTTTATTAATTATATTTTATTAACAATTTTATAGAACAATGCTTTACGGTCACTAATCTTTACAATGGCTAATAGTGCTGGGTGAAAATGTATCTTATAGGTTTCTGTTACTGTACAATATTTTTCCCTGCATTTTTTAACCATGCTGTTCTGTTTGTGTCTACTATACAAGATGTATATATTGTTTATTGTTAACCCATGTCATAAAATGTATCTTTTCATTAGTATTAAATCAAAGGGCTATTCTCTAAACTTTTTTTGGGGTTAAATAAAGATATTATTCTTTCAAAAAAGCAAAACCAAATTAAAAACAAAACACAAAAATGTTGAAAAAATTGTTTAATATATGTATTTAGTAATTTGTACAACTTGGGCAGCCATATGTAACATGGGATTTACAAATATGCTTGTGGCACTTTGTACATGAAATGTTTGTTATATTATCATTTTTTTGACGGACAAAATTTGTCAATTTTCGCAATAAACTCTGTGTCCTTCAATATTTGTGTATTTTATCATATCATTTTCTGTGAAGCTAAATGTAACATTGAATGCACTTTCCATATCAGTTATTTGTGCTATTGCATATCTTGCTACACCAGGAGAATTAGTGATAACATTGGCTTTAGAGAGCATACAAGCAGGAGGTCAAGGAAGATAGAGAACCCATTTTATTTGACATCCTTGGAAAGAACATATGGAGTTGTAGCAACAGGTTGATCTACAATGTCATCCTCATTGTCGGAATCACCAACTTTACTTTCATCACTTGTATGATTTTCTTCCTCAGATACATCTTCGCTATCAGATGCTTCCACAAGCACTTGAATCTCAGCCTCAGTCAAAGGTTTTCGATTAACTATAGCAAATATTGACTGTGCACAGATCAATATCAAACTGAATAAGAGTCACTCCAAACCGTGTATTATAGCCAAAAGAGAGAAACAAGAACAGACTTGCAGAAACTTGCAGTTCAGCATAAATATCCTACCTAACATGTGGACCTGTTCAAGCTTGTATGAAAATGTGAAAACTTACACACTTCAAATGTAAAACAATGAACTGACATTGTATTCATTATTTATGGAATTCTTGTTGCTGAAATAATGAGCTTTGAATCAAATATGGTCACTCACTGGTATAATATGCATTTTGGGTCATATTGACCTGAACAGTACATTAGTACTAACTACTCATAACTTGTAAAAGAAAAAAAGTTTACTTTTTTTGATCAAAACAACTATTTGCCATAAAAATATAAAAGCCATAACATATGGAAATCATAGTTACACCATAGATACCAAAATGAATTTTGTTTTTGGTGAAATAGACCCGACCAGAAGGGTTAAATCAAACTTTACCCAAACATATTGAAACTATCAAACTAGTTTGATTATTATTGACCAAGTTAAATCTAATGTTTTGTAAACCATGCCAAATCAATTCACTTCAACTAAGCCCTAATTTAGCCGATCCTAGTTATTTATCTGTGAATGGCTACTAAATGAGTCCTTAAGAGAGAAGAGTATACATAAAGTGGAAAAATGTGAACTTCCAATGACACCTATATTTGTCAATTTTGACGAATCGTCAGTTTATCATTCACATAGAGCAAATATGTATACAGCAATCCATTTTTATCTTACAACATAATTTTTAGCTTTTGTTCTCAGATGTATCAAAGGCATTGCTCCAGCAAGAACCGTCACATTACTTCCTTCACTAACTTCAAACCTTGATTGCAAATAAATCCTGGCTGTTTTTCACACCAGGGATTCTTTTCTTGTCTATGTCCATATCATCTAAATGAGTATATGTCAAGCGTAAAGACAAATACGTTGCAAAAACGTTCTTGCTCGAGTCAAGATCCTTGCAACCATCATAATTTGTTCCCGGCTCTTGCAGAACAGAAAAGCTAATTATTCCCACTCTTCTTCTTGCTCTTTGAGGGCAACGGTCAATTAAATTAGCAACATGATTCTTAATTATAAATCACGGGTCTCTTTGTAGTTGTATGATATGTTATTCATATGAAAAAATTGTATTCATTGCTACTACTAAAAGGCTAAAATAATAACATTTAGCCTATCAGTACAAATGTTGCAAACCACAGCAACCAGATATTAATTTTAATCAATATAGAGCACATTTAATAAGAGCCAAGATTTGATTAATTGTTGCTGGTTATGACAATGTGTGTTTTTTGTCATAAATAAAAAAAAAACTTTTTGTGCTCTGTGTATTCCATTTTGCATTTTGGATACAGTGGTTACATTCAGTATAATGTCTCAATCTGCTGTACACACAAGATAGAGTGAAAAAACCCCATTCATTTAAATTTAAAGGCAGTATTACAAGAGCAGCAACAAAGAGCAAAACACAAATAGCTAATAAGCTTCAATGTTTATAGCCAGAAATAAATATTGCAGGAGTGTATGTATTTAGGCTATTCGGTATATAAAGGATGTGTGTGCTACCATGTTCATAAAGGGAAACATTACTTACTGTTCCCATTATATAGAGGGCTTTGCTGTAAGTATGTCAGTCCACAATTTTGTAATGTCAAATGATGCTTAGAATGTAATGAAATTTAGTTTCTCTCTTCAGCACAGACAATAATAAACAATGCACTCAAGTCCAATAAGCATGGAACTTTATTATATATATTATTATGTTTTATTTTATATAATTGGGCAGGGTACTATAAAAGATATATGGTAAATATGGTATTCTTCGTGACAATATAATGAGCTGTGTCTCCGAATTAAGCAGAAGCCCTATTATATTAATTCCAAGTTACTGACATGCAAAATAATGTATTACAGTGTAACAAAGACCAGTATCTCCGCAAAAACTTTTGCTTTCATTTTACAGTTTTGCCAGTATGTAGTTCATAAAAGACTTTACTGCATTTTCAGTATAATATATATTTCATAAACATAGTATCATTGTTGGATGATGGGCATAATTTTAACTTTAAAATCAGTGCCGATACTAAAGTCTCAGTTACAATTACTGATAGATGGACCAAATTTTTAAAAAACTGTTTTTCCATATATAATGCAATGCTATAATAGCAATAGGTTCTGTGAGCTGTGATTGATAAAATTAAACTTAAAACTTTCCAAAAAAATCAATATCAACTTACCTCTGAAATCATGAAAGCCTTTCCAATACCTTCTTAGACATACAAAACCCCAATTACTACTACTCACTGTATAATGTTTACAGTAGTTTTCAGTCAGCTGAAAAAAAGTTTTGGGGCAAGAGATTAAGGGCTAGATTTACTAAACTGCGGGTTTGAAGAAGTGGAGATGATGCCTATAGCAACCAATCAGCTTCTAGCTTTCATTTTGTACAATGCACTAAATAAATGATAGCTAGAATCTGATTGGTTGCTATAGGCAACATCTCCACTTTTCCAAACCCTCCGTTTAGTAAATATACCCCTAAGTGATTGGTTCCTTTTTAGTGTCCATCTATTTCCATGCTACACTATACCTTTCATTTACTTTCGTAAGCATTCTATCTGCAATCAGTCCAAGTTGAACATAAGTATTTCACCTGGGAACCTTATGTCATTTATTTTTTCCCCTCCACTGACTTTTTCACTGAAATAAATTGGAATTGATGCAAAAACCTTTTAAGCTGAAGTAAACAAATGTTTCCTGAGCTTTACATGTTGGTAACTGTCCTTATAGGGGAACTTATTTGTCACCTATTACATAAAAGTTTAATAAAACAAATTGGTGGCAGATACTAGTACACTACCTCAGACAATACAGGTTTTACTTTCAGATGACTTCACTATGGGTTCAGCACAGGTTTTATTTAGTTCTCTCTTTGGTGTCAGGAACAAAATCAATGTTGGGCAACGCTCTTTAACAGTTACAAGGAACATGTAAAGGGGCAAAGTAGTGAGGGGAAATGTGTATGAGAAATTATGGCATAAACAAAAAGAAAGCAAATACAAGAAATTACATATTCTCCTAATATATGTATGGGGCTATAACACACTTTCAGTACAGAGTCATTTTTACATTGCATAAATTATTCCTGTTAAATGGAAAACAATGGTTCAGTCTCTCTCATTTATTTACATTGTGGCACAGGAAGTGTAGACACTGGAACTCCAGATTACTTTAAACACAGGTGGCCAATACTCATAAAAGTCACATTTTTATCATAAATGAGTGTCTTTCACAAGCCAGCCCTTGTTAGAGTAAGCCCCTATACCTGGGTGATTAGTGCATCTGATTTTAACTGCATTTTAATGGTGTTTAAAGCATAGTCTTTTTGTTTTGTATACATATGGGGAAATTATAGTGTCAAGCAGCTTTTACTATGTATAATATGGGATTATAATATGGGATAATATGGAACGGAGCACAGGATTATTTCTTCTCTGATTTTGTTTTAAAAAATATTGTTTTGTGTTGTCTTAGCAGCTAGCAGGCATTTATGGATGTGGCTCACAAGACCGTCCTTGCTAGATATAAGCCTCTATACCTGGGAGGTTAGTACATCTCATTTTAATGTTATTTCAAAGGTGTTTGAAGCATATAGAGCAGTGTTGGACCTGCATACAATAAGGAGTAAGTTAGGTATCCTGAACAATCAGATAGTCTCTATGCTGTACCTAACTTTAAGAATTCTATGTTGGACAAGCACACACACAGCATAGAGACTATCTGATTGTTCAGATAAACATAAGCGTAACATCAATGGCTATATTGAGTGAGCAGTGAGGTAGCTAGGTAGCCATTTTAACAGAAATAAAATAATCACTCATTAGTTAATCTACTTTTCTTTTTTTTCAATATTTCGCTGGTCTAATATGGGGATGAGACGTAATCATTCTCCATTTTTAATGTATATCAATAAAATCTAGTTTTTAATTATTAAAATAAATAAATATATGAGTCATTGAGTGCCCTATATGTATACATCTCCTTCTCCTGTTTTCTCTATGTAAAACTGGCTGAAGCCAGTTGCATGAAACCTTTGGACTTGTGTGAAATCTCTCAGCTGCTATAAACACCATCTTCACCAGGAGATGGTACCGGGCCCCCCTTACCCGGTCACAATACACACACACACACACACACAAACACACACACGCAATGTTAAGGACAAGCGCTGACAACAACTTTTGTTTTTCATAAATTTGAATGTCTCAAGGCTACCACCATCTATGCCCTCCAACAGTTAACTCTGGAAATGTGAGTTTTCATGGCTCACCTAGCAGTTCCATGCTATCAGTTATCAGTTTTAGTGACTGATGCATACCAACATCACAGTGAACAATAGAGTTGTGAAGACTAATTACTCTTCTGACATTAGTTGTTGGATTGATCAACAGGAAATATACTTACCTGCGCTGGTCATACTGAATGACACCTAATTAAATGTGTTAGAGCATTTATACAACCAATGGTTTGTACACAAACCTTGGCTCTACATCTTAAAACATAAATGCAAAGTACCACAGTACTCTCTCTATGAGCCCTATTATTAGAACCCTGAGTCCAGCTAAGGCTGCTGGTAACCCTTTTATTATATTGAGTGATGCAACCACATTCCCTGTCACCAGTGAAACATCAATTTATTACACCAATGTAGCTATTTGCTGGTTGATAAATATGCCACTATATCAGCCAGAGATTTGGTATCAGTGGCATGCTAACAGCAAGTTCAATCAATTATACACAGAGCTTCTTATATGACTATTTCTTTACTATAAGATCAATTGCAATGACATTTATGCTAAAAAGAAATAAAAAATAAATTAGCTTGGGCCATGACATCCCATGACCTTGCTACTTTAATATATGAGATGGCACAAATCGTACGACTTTGGCATTTCAGATGATAAACAACATTGTCTTGTGTCAGTAAACTTTTGTTATGGTTGTTTTTTTATTTTTATTTTGTCAGGGCAGAAAGAGAAGCTGGAATTTTTTTCAGGACTTAAAAATGAACGATGTTTTATTTACTAGCAAACCGCAAAAAATGTTTATCTTTATTACCTGATTCTGCAAGAAAGGCCCAAATGCTAACTTGGCTGCTCATGCTAGAAAATAATTACTGGATTATTTTTATATAACAACTCACCAGTAGTTATGTTTATGTAAATCCTGTAGTTGGTTGGATATTTATAGTGCTCCTAGTTCTTTATTTTGTTTGGTAGCTGCTGGAATGTGAATATTACTTTGTCTTAATTCCTGTTTAATTTAAATCCCTATTTCATGCACTGAGGAAGCACAAATGCATAGACAACTAGAATCAGCAAGAGCAATAAGTCTAATAGGTTAATGCACTGGCACAGCAGCCAGTGGAGCTACTATTGTCATTGCAGGGGATTGAAGAGGGGCTCGTACACAGAACTGCCTGCACCCACTATAATCACAGGGCATGCACAGTGAAGCTACAAGAAGTCTTCACTGTGCATGCACAGGCTACCACACATGCTCAGCAAATCAGAGTGGTGGTCATGGCAAGACGGACTGCACCACGCTACCAAAAATAAATAAATTATATTCCGGGACCCAATGTAAGGTTTGTTTCTTCCCCCTTTCTATTTGTGTGCATAGCAGCACAATTCACTACAAACTGGTACAGAACATTTGCAGTCATGTTTAAAATGGTATATAGTGGCATAGAGCTGCATAGGACAGACTATAGTATCATATATACCTGCCTAACATCAATCTGGATGGAAAAGGCAGAACATATTCTGCCGAGCCCCTGATCCACCCATACCATGCCAATTCACCAATTAGGCCTCACTACTTCCTTGACAGGTAACCCATACCATTTTTGAACTCTGAAAACTGGGACTATTCTGTACAAATCAAGACTGTTATAAGGTATGATGAAGTAGCAAATAATGTTATACTATGTGTGAAAATGTACATCTGCACCCCTGATATTTACCCCCTGGCATTTAATCATTATGATGAGCAAGATGCAAATGTGCACACGTTTTTAAAATAATTGCAGACAACATTTTATTATTTTCTGCATACTACAAACTTAGTTTAAAAGTGACGGTTTTCAGAATAATTTATATAAATTGATCATTGATCAAACTTTATTTAGCTTCATTGAGTCAGGACTGATAGTATCAGATTATAACTACTATCATCCCTTTAGTAGTCTCAGATAATGAGTAGAGAGAGATGCTTAAATTTTTTTCAAAGTGATTTTGAAACCGGTTTTTAAATCCTCTCTGAAGCTAAAAAACATATGATAAATTTTCAAAATATAAGATTATAAAATATGAGCAAGACAAAGAGGTTCGACTATGTTTGACCTCAAATGGCTACATTGTATAGTATTTCTGAAGGTTTTCTATGCAAACATCAAAAACAAACTTTGAACTAAAACACAGTAAAGTTTGCTGTTTTAATGAGAAAAAAACTTTAAAAATAATCTAAATAATAGTTTATTTTAATATTTTCTGTTGTACATGGAAGCTGTGAACTGGATTTTCAAACTGCGAATGGTTGACACAAGCTTAATGCTGGTCATCATCCTACTGTGAAGCATGCTGACTGGAGCAGAATGGTAAAGGAATGTTTCTCTGCTTCAGAGACTGGAAACTTTTTTAAAAGAGCAGAGGACAAAATATAGACAAATCTTGGAGGAAAACCTGCTTTAGTCTGCAAGAGACTTAGGACTTGAGAGGTTATTTATATTTCAGCTAGGACAATGGCTCAATACCACAAAGCATATGTTGAATGAGCTGTTCACCAATTGTCTGCATCCAACCTGAAAGAACTTGAGCAAAATTATAAAGGAGAATGGGCAAAATAGCAGTGTCTAGATGTGCAAAGCTACTTATCCAAATAGATTCACAGCTGTTAAAGTGATTCTACCAAGTATTAAAAGAAAGACGGGGTGAGGTAAAAGGGGGTGGGTTAATTAAGGGTTATCCATTAATCCATTATTGTCTATTTTTTATTTGTAACTAATTATTGCATTATAGAGTATTTTGTGTTGATCAGTGCCAAAATTGTCCCGAATATAACAATTTGGGATCAATCATATAAGACAATAAAACGTGGAAATGTCAAAGGGGTGAATTCTTTTTATAGCTACTGCATATAAAGAAATACATGACCCATGCATATGAAATTGCTATGCAGCAGCTTGTTCTTTCATTCGTCCACTCTCAGCATCTCCCTGTGTAATGAAGCAAGTTGTAACATGGTGCTGTATAACTAAGGAATTATTGTTAATTAACTACTCCATAAGACAAGTCTTGCCTGTCCTGACAGCGATACAAGCTCTTTAATCTATGGTACAAGGAACAAAGCACATCTTTCATTTACCAGGTATGTTAATGGATAGAAATTACAGAAGAAATTAACTCTTTGTTGACAGATGGGGCACTACAACTTGAACACTGACACCTTCAGAGATAAGTCAATGACAGCTACTGTGATTTAGAGATGATTTGTCCACTGCAGTGACAATTCACAATATTAAACCAATTGTCTAATTTTCGGCAGGTTAGTTCACAATCTCAAATGTGTGTAAACCTATGTTTTAAGGTTTTAAAAATCAAATGTGAAAGACTTGCTATTTTTGAAATATTTATAGGTTTTGTTGAAATACATTCTAAAAGACAATTGTATTCAAACTTCTAACGTTTTTAAGTGTGACTTTTGCAAAGTTATTTGCTGGAATCAATTCATGAGTCACAGGATCTTGAACTCTGTAGAATTGGTTTAGTCGTCTCTGAATATAAAAAGTCTACACATTCCTATAGAAATTTCAGAAGTTTCTGAAATAGCGATGAATTATGTCAGACCTTTTTCCACCTTTAATGTGCCTTTGCAACCAACAAAATGAAGGTGAAAATCAAACAAACGTTTTTTGTAGGAAACAAAAAGTAAAAAAAAAAAAACCCTACCCTGGTTGTATAAGTGTGCACACACCTGGATTAATAGTTTGGGGAACCACCTTTTGCTTTTATAATAGCAGTAAGTCTTTTAGAATTTCTTTATCAACTCTATATACCTAGACTTTACAATTCTATCACACTCTTCTTTATAGAAAAGTTCAAGGTTTGTCAGATTACAAGGGGATCTTTGGTGGACAGTCCTCTTTCGGTCATGCTATAGTTTTTCAATGGGATTAAGTTTTGGGCTCTGTCTGGGCCATTCCAAAACTTTGATATTCCTTTTCTGAATCCGTTCTTTGGTTGACTTGGATGTGTGCTTTGGGTTTATGTTGGAAGGTGGAATTACTCTTCATTTTCTGCTTCTGACATAGGCGAGCAGATTTTGTGCCAAAATATCTTGATATTTGGAGCTACTCATATATAGCCTGTATCCTAACTAGAGCCCCTATCTCTGCTGAAGAGAAGCAGTGCCAAAGGATGATGCTGCCACCACCACCTCCATGCTTCACAGTAAGTATAGTGTTCTTTATGCCAAACATAGCTTTTATATTCATGCCAGGTACAACAACTCATGGGTCTGGCTAAGAGACATCAATGTAAAAACCCTGCCAATGGTGTTAGGGTAAATGTAAATTATTTACCCAAAAGCATCAAAGAAGAAGATAAGTGGAGTAGAGGATACCAGCTAAATTACAGATGAGTGTCAGCTCTTGTGACAAATTAGAATTATATAGCATCAAACCTGAAGATTGTACACTGTAAGTAAATATGAATGATTTATCTGAAATTCAAAAACTGTACATGGCTACCATATAAAAGTCAATTGATAGAAACTATTGTTGACATCATCTAGAGAAAGTGTACGTGACTTTGTAAATAAATACACAGTAATTTATTCACACTGAGAAGATGTCCTGACAACCATTATTCCCATTACCTCTTCTTGTGCACCACCTCACCTGCCTTGTTTCATCTTTATCACACCTGCTTGGGGACTTCTGTGGGCCAACACTGATCAAAACACACTGATGTAGGATAGACTAAGTTACAGCAGGATGAATGGCCTAAGAGCTTTATCAAGAAGTTGACATAAAGAACATGCTAACACAACACATATATGCAAACAGCGGTTACACATATTTAATGTGGTAGAAATTAGAAACTCTCCATGCTTAATTTGCTCAATAGAGTATGTATAAAAACCACTAATAACTTTAACCACTTAAGAATGAGAAATAGATATATTGTGAAACTATTCAAGAACCCACATTTTGGGTCAATGTCAGCTTGTGGAGGTGAAAATGGTGTCTCCTTTCACTCACACCTCCAAGACTTCTCCTGTGCTACTCCCCTACTCCCTCTCCCAATCAGGCTTTCCACCTCTCAAAGGCTTCAAGGGGATCTTCATTAAGTCTATCACCTCTCCTTCTAACCCATCATTAAGTCCATTTGTCTTCCCTTCTCACTCTCGTTTGTAAGCTCACATGAGCAGTGTCCTCTTTCCTTGTGTATTCCTCCTTTCATTCCCTATGCTAATAGCTCACCTATGTTTTTCCTCCTATCGTGAACCAGTGGCTCTGATCTTGTCTGCTGTGCTCACATACACAAATTGTACTGATTTTCCCCCTACCACACATGCCTCTTTCTTCAAGTCAGACACTATTCCCCCCTAGCACAATTTCTACTGGATCGGCTATTCATTTCCTGCGTATTTTACTGGTTTGCCTTTATTGTGATGTCCTTTTTGCAATGTACTGATTTACTGTATCCTCTCTGTATCATAAATGAATGATAATAATAGTATTCCAATCTGCCCCACTCCTCCTATAAAAATATGGAATCTTTTGCACCCCATGCAGATGCCACCATCTTGACATGCAGATCCATGTGTTTCCCATAGAAATCGGAACATTTGTTAAAAAATAGGCTGGTAACATAAAGTGGCATATGCACTGTGCAACACTTTTTTACACTTTCCTAAATGACTGTTTATGTCTTCTATAGGGAAAGTCCAGCACAATGAAAAAAATACCAGTATATAGACTGTTATATTTACATGTATGATGCTAATAAGACCAAACAAACATTTTACATTTGAATAAAATAGAAATCTGAATTTAATAAATGACATTCTTAAAATTTGTTTTACTCATTTAAATAGATTGGAAGTTCTGTCACTGAGAAGCAGAGCAGTTAAGGACATGAGAATCAAACTCTGTGTTCTACCACAGTATGATAAACCAGGAAATCACAATGAAATGAACAATATGTGTCAATGGAAATATAGCTTGTTTTGAGTGAGAGCAAGGAAGCTGGGAATCAGCATAGCAAAGTGAGAATTAAACATAGCAAATCATGTCATTCTCACTATGTAAGGTTAGAGGTGTCAATGACAGGGGTAAGGAAGGAAGAGAGAAAGTCATCTCCTACACACAAATATCATGTTTCCCAACACAATGCTATCAAGCACAATATGGGCCTTGATATTAAGTTTATGACCTTTTTTATCTGAAGAACCTAAAATCATTTGTTCAAAAGAACACCCAGCTATAAACAGACAAAGCAATTAGCTTTGTAGCTTTAATATTAGAGGGGTTCTTTTTGAAGATGTTCTTTTGAAATCCAAGCATCATTAACCACATTATTAGTATATAATAAAGAGATGCCTCCATGACAAGGATGTACAGTGCTTTTGGTGTTATTACAGAGATATTTAGCATCAAAGGCAATTAAGTCAGAAAGCATGTGATTATTGATGTGGGATATGTGCACTGCATCATGTTGTTACATGTCAGAGCAATGTCACTTGTGTGCTCCTAAACTGTTCAGCACTTATGCAGCAAGGGTATAGTTACCGTGAGTATAACTCTGCTTCCACTGTGGGTTAGATTTGAAGTACAATAAGTGGAAGATTGCTAATATACCATTGTAGGCTGGTTAGGATGTAACTGTGTGCAGGGTTTTAATGTACAGATTTCTCTCATTTTTAGTATATTCTGTCTATAGGGGTAGCAGAACACGTGCTTGCTTCCTGTCATTTTCAGAATTCCCAATTGATTTGGCTCTATGAACCATTTAATGGTAAAGGGGTCTATATGTAAGGACCCGTGAGGAGAAGTGCCTCACAGGGCGACTAACTCCTAGTACCTAGGAACTTACCACGATTCGCGTGGATGACTGGACCCTGCCTCTATCCCAGAGCAGGAAGCTCTCCGTACACTCGCTGGGATCGCCCTAGGAAGAGAAACGGCAATGAGCAAAGACACTCTTAGTCAAGCTCACTTCTAGCCTCCTCGCTTTGCTCCTGCCAAGGCGCGGGAGACTACAGGCACTTGAGACCAGGAACAGTCCCGCTTCAAGTACCTCACACACCTCTCGGTGAGGGCCTAACCGAAATAGGGAATTGAGCGTTATACTCACCGGGACACTCCCACTTCCGGTCCTGTTCTCCTGCTCCTCCCCGACACCTGCGGATGACAAGGAACACACAGCCTCCCTCTGCGCTATCAGGGAGACTAAGGTGTACACCCACAACACTAAACTTACTACAACAAGCGACCCGACCCTAACAACTCTCTAATGGTCGGCAACGCAACTAAATTAAACAACTATAACACTACCTAGGTGTGGTGTACTAACGGGAACTACTCACAGACGGTGTTTAACCCCCTCACCCAGTTCGTACCAAGAAGACTGTCTTCTTACTATGGTGTCACCCACGGATCCTAAGGACCGACTGCACAAGGCCCGACTGAGGCTCACTGGAACAGCACACCAACCTGGGAGTCGACTGCCGCACGGAACAGCCGATCATAACTGAACAGCCCGACTGCCTCCACCCAGGTATCGGAACACGTGCCCCACTCCAGAACTGCCAGAGAACCTGCACGGAACTGAGGACTGGGACCCCAACCAGAACCATGGGGCGCCCCTGGAACTGAATCGAGTTGTGCTGCACTGCCAGTGACTCACTCAATCACCCCTCTGGAAACCAGCGTAACCCAGGGACCTATGGGATGGGAAGACTATGTGTGCTCTCCCCTAGCTATGTGTACAAGCTGGTAACTACACTTATCCCCACAATGCAGGTTAGTACAGGACAACAACAGGAAACAAGAGCCTACCTTTAATGGGGGCCTGACGTCTTGCACCTGGAAACAAATATGTAGGACACCAAAAATACAGTATACCAAGCAATACTCGTTGCACAGACAGAATAAAACAGTAATACAGTATATGGCAAGCTAATCACAAGAGTACACAGCTGCTAGCCAACCAGCCGGTTGTTACAGCACCACAGGAGCCTTCTGCTCTACTGTTCCTCACTACTCTCAGTGTACTCACCTCACTCTCATGGGACCACGCCCTACACTACTCAGGGCTCTCACGCCTCTGATACACCAGGGCCTTATGCCCTACACCATGGGCCTCTCTGCCCAGCTGCCTACAGAGCCCTGCGCTCTGGCTATGGGCCTTAGCCCCCTCTCTAACCAAAAAATTGCAATAAATCCTTAAATCATCCAAACTGATGCTGTAATGTGGATATAAAAAACAATTTATTAAAACAGATACATATAAAAAACACAATATGCGTTATTACCATCTAATGAAGAGGAATCACAATCATATAGGTGCACCTATAGTATATTGTCATTAAGTTGGATCCTCAAAAAAAAGTCACGATGGTGCAGGCTCAATCAGACTAAACTTTCCTTTAGTCAGATAGAATGAAATTGAAGCTCAAAAAAGGCTGTTGTGTCCTTGATTCAAATTCAATATAATAAACATGTAGATAAACCACTTATATTCACAAACACCTGGACCGGATAGTATCTCGTCCGGTATTAACTTGGAAAAAAGGTATTATTGTAACAGTCATTAATGCTCCCAGTCACCTAGGGTAGATGGTATAAATATCCAGTGTTAGTAAGTAAGACCGCTAGAATTGTTGTTTCAATGTCATGCCTAATATTATAGGCAATGGTAAAGAGATATAGATAATCCTCGGGTAGTTGAAACAGATTAATTGTTTCCTTAACAGATCGCTGGAATAGGTAATCAGTCACCTGATAAACATTCAATGTGTCTTCATAAGCAGATATTTAGACTCAAAATAGTCTAAAATAATTCTATTTACTTAGGTCAATACTCTCACTCATATTCCCTCCTTCCTGACACTCAATAGACATTGCCTATATTAAAATAACCACCTGAACTTGCCATTATTAAGTCAACTAATTTATTACCTGTTTTAACCACTATGTAAACTCAGAAATTGAGCTGCAGCTATCTGAAAGCCATCTTTCTCATTCAGAATGGCTGGCCATGGATGCATGCTTAACCTAGCAAAGCAGGAGGAGGTAGCACCAACCTGGCAGGTACGGAAATTGTATTTTTAATTTATTATTATTAATTTTTATTTATAGGGCGCCACTAGGTTTCCGTAGCGCCGTACAGGGACAAACGAAATTACAATACGAGGTGAGACAGCACAGTACAGTAAACAATAAGCACAGTAACTCAGTGAGCTCAAAGCACAGCTAGAGGGGCGGGGGAGCGGAGAGGGGAAGGTCCGCATACGACGGAGCACAAGAGGGAGGGCACGGATAACAGGGAGACCCCCAGAGGGGAGAGGAGGGAGCGAGAGGGGACAGGGGGAAGAGGGTCCTCGAGGAGGAGGGCTAGGTAGCTGGAGAGCAGAGTTAAAAGTGGTGAAGACAGGAGGAGAGATGACCCTGCTCAAAGGAGCGTACAATCTAAGGGGTGGGGTAGACAGACAGAGAGTCACGGGGGAGAGAGGGAGAGAAGGAGGAACGGAGGATAATGATAAGGGAAGGGGAATGAGGGGAAGAGGCAGAAGAAAAGGTAGGAAGTTAAGTGGGAGACTGGAAGGCTTTTAGGAAAAGGTGGGTTTTTAATGTTCGTTTGAAAGAGGACAGATTAGGGGAAGTTCTGATGGAGCGGGGGAGCTTGTTCCAATGGAGGGGAGCGGTGCGGGAGAAGTCTTAAATACGTGCGTGAGAGGAGGTAATCAGGGGGGAAGAGAGGCGACGATCGTTGGACGATCGCAGTTGGCGGGAGGGAGAGTGAATACAGATAAGGTTGGAGATGTAGGGAGCAGTGGAGTTGGCGAGGGCCTTGTAAGTGAGAGTGAGGAGCTTGAAAAGGATTCTGTAGGGGAAGGGGAGCCCGTGAAGGGCTTGGTAGAGTGGGGAGACAGAGGTGGAACGGTGAGAGAGGAAAATAAGCCTAGCAGCGGCGTTAAGTACAGATCTAAGAGGAGCGAGATGAGAGAGGGGGAGGCCGATAAGTAGAAGGTTGCAGTAGTCCAAGCGGGAGATAATCAGAGAGTGGACGAGAGATTTGGTGGCATCCTGGGAGATGAAGGGCCGAATGCGGGCAATGTTGCGAAGCTGGAAACGGCAGGATTTGGCGAGAGAGTGAATGTGAGGGGCAAAGGAGAGAGAGGAGTCGAGGATGACACCTAGGCAGCGGAGTTGGAGAACAGGGGAGATAGAGGAGTTGTCAACAGTGATAGAGAGGTCAGAGGGGAAGGAGGTACGAGAGGGAGGAAAGACAATGGGGCATATTCAATTAGCTTTTGGATTCGCGGTAACGCGCCGGAACAGCCGCGAAACGTAATACACGGTACCGCAATAACGTGGATTTTCGTTCGCAGCCCATAGGGTTGCGAACGAAAATCCGCGTTAATGCGGTACCGTAATACCCGCAAGAACGCGCACTTTTCGCGGCAACGCGCGTTACCGCGAATCAAAAAGCTAATTGAATATGCCCCAATGAGTTCAGTTTTAGCAAGATTGAGTTTAAGAAATCTAGAGGACATCCAGGAGGAGATGGCAGAGAGGCATGCGGATACCCTGGAGAGAAGGGAGGGAGAGAGATCAGAAGAAGAAAGGTAGAGTTGGGTGTCATCAGCATAAAGGTGGTACTTGAGGCCGAAGGAGCTGATGAGTGCACCCAGAGAAGAGGTGTATAGTGAGAATAGTAAGGGTCCAAGGACAGAGCCCTGAGGGACCCCGACTGGAAGGGAGGAAGAGGGGGAGAGAGACTCAGAGGTGGAAACAGAGAAGACACGGTCAGCAAGGTAAGAGTTGAACCAGGAGAGGACAGTATCGGAGAGGCCAATGGACTGGAGGGTGTGAAGCAGGAGGGGGTGGTCAACGGTGTCAAAGGCCGCTGAGATGTCGAGGAGAATCAGGAGGGAGTAGTGGCCCATGGCTTTAGCCGAGAGGAGATCATTCGTAACTTGAGCCAGTGCAGTTTCAGTGGAATGGAGGGGGCGGAAGCCTGATTGGAGAGGGTCAAGGAGGGAGTGTTCAGAGAGGTAGGTCGAGAGACGGTTGCAGACAAGTCTCTCGAGTATTTTGGAGGCAAAGGGGAGAAGGGAAATGGGGCGGTAATTAGAGAGTGAGGTGGGGTCAAGGTTGGGTTTCTTGAGAATGGGTGAGACGAGAGCATGTTTAAAGGCGGAGGGGAAGATGCCGGTGGAGAGGGACAGGTTAAAGAGGTGAGCGAGGTGGGAGCAGGTGCCGGCGGAGAGGGAGCGAAGAAGGTGAGAAGGGATAGGGTCCTGGGGGCAGGTAGAAGGGGGGGAAGAAGAAATGAGAGAGTGGACTTCCTCTCCCAAGGTAGGGTGGAAGGAGAGAAGGAGTTGGTGGCTGGGGGGGAGGGGGGAGGATGGGCGAGAGGGGGGGAGGTGGAAGGGTTGGTGGAGGAAGAGATTTCAAGTCTGATGACCGCAATTTTAGAGGAGAAAAAGGAGGCGAAGTGAGTGGCAGAGAGGGAGGAAGGGAGGGGGGAGGGGGGGAGACAGGAGAGTGTTAAAGGTGGCGAAGAGGCGGCGGGGGTTGAAGGACTGGGAGGAGATGAGGGATTTAAAGAAGGATTGCTTAGTGAGCGAGAGGGCAGAGCTGTAGGAGGAGAGGATAAACTTGAAGTGGAGGAAATCAGCCATTGAGCGAGATTTTCTCCAGTGGCGTTCGGCAGTGCGAGAGCATTTTTGGAGGAAGTGGGTAAGTTTGGAATGCCAGGGTTGGGGATTGGAGCAGCGAAGGTGGATAGGCTGGGCAGGGGCGACCGCATCAAGGGCGGAGGAGAGGGTTTGGTTATAGAGGGAGACTGCCTGATTGGGGCAGGACAGGGTGGAAAGGGGAGAGAGGAGAGTTTCGAGAAAAGAGGACAGCATAGCAGGATCAAGGGTGTCGAGATCGCGTCTGGACCGGGTAGATTTGGGTGGGGGAGGGGTGCAGGAGTAGAGGAGAGAGAGAATGAGAGGAGATGGTGGTCCGAGAGTGGAAAGGGGGAGATAGAGAAGTTGGACAGACTGCAACGGTGGGAGAAGACAAGGTCAAGGGAGTGACCAAGACAGTGGGTAGAAGAGGAGGTGGGAGAGGCCAAGGGAGGAAGAAAGGGCAAGGAGTTTGACAGAAGCAGGGTCGGTGGGGTTGTCAATAGGGATATTAAAGTCGCCAAGGATAATGGAGGGGATGTCAGAGGAGAGGTGGTGTGGGAGCTAGGCAGCAAAGTTGTCAAGGAAAAGGGAGGAGGGGCCAGGGGGACGGTATATGACAGAGACGCGGAGATGGATGGGGTAGAAGAGACGGATAGAGTGGACTTCAAAAGAGGAAAAGGAGAGGGAGGGTTCAGGAGGAATGAGTCTGAAGGTACAGGTGGAGGATAGGAGAATGCCCACTCCACCGCCTGGGCGGTTTTCGGGTCTGGCGGAGTGGGTAAAGGAGAGGCCGCCATAGGAGAGAGCGGCAGGGGAGGCAGTGTCGGAATCGGTGAGCCAGGTTTCGGTAATGGCAAGAAGGTTAAGAGAGTTAGATAAGAAGAGGTCATGGATAGAGGGGAGTTTGTTGCGGACGGATCTAGCATTCCAGAGGGCACAGGAGAAAGGGAGGGAGGGGAGAGGGGAGATGGTGATAAGGTTGGCAAGGTTAGCGGTGCGCGGGGGAGTGCAGGGACAGGAGCTTGAAGTAGGGCGAGGTGAGAGTATGGGTATGGCAAGTGAACAGGGAGGCATAGTGAGATGAGTGAGGGGCGGGGGAGGAGTGGAAGAAGTAGAGTGGACAGAGGAATCGACTGAAGCACAGGGGTGGGAGAGGAGGGAGGGACAGAGGGATTCAGAAGGTAGACAAGAGGAAATGAGATAAGTGAGTTAAATAAAGTAATAGCCAACAATGACAATGACGGTGGGGAGAGGTGGAGCAAAGAGGCAAGGCAAGCCTAGTAAAATGAGACAGAGAGGCGTGAACGGGGAACAAAGAGACAAGAAAGGCCAACAGACGGAGAGCAGAGGAATACAAAGGGAGAAATAAAATGTGGTAGGAATAGATTTGAAGGTGGAGGGGAAGATGACGGTGGAGAGGGAAAGATTAAAGAGGTGAGCAAGTTATGATTTAGGCCTTATTCCTCACAATTATATGATGGCTTAACCCTTATAAATAACTGTAAGTTCTCTGTGCTCACAACAGACTGTGAAACTATTATTAACTGTGTTTAATTTTGCTACAAGAGCTCTGTTTTTTTACTGTATGCACCCACAGTTTAATTTGTTATCAGATAATACAGAATGAAGCACATAAAATGATTCTCCTTTAAATTGGCTTAATTATCACAGATTACACCAAAAGTGTATTTAAGGCCCTGTTAATGGTTTTGTACGTTGCTACAGCTGGAAAAGAAATAAAAAACTAAGCACTTGTGCCTACTACAGTACACAGAGGTTTAATATATATTTTTAGTTTAGGTTTAAGGAAAACAATAGATAACAGTACAATCTCTAATAAACAACTTGCTAAAAGAAGGATGCAATAATAAATACTCAGTTTGCTAGCTGTACCGAAACTAAGTCAGGCAGACAAGTGAAGCTGTATTGACAAGCCAAGAAACAGAGTGATAAAAGAAGTGTCAGCAGACATTTTCTTGGTCAATTCATCCACAACTCGAAAATGAGAAAGTGGCAACAAATTATACCTTACTAATTAGTCAACTTAATACTTTAATTCTGTTGTGTTGTTTTTTTCCAGTGGCTCATAAAATAAAACCCTCATTAAGTACATAACTGTCACTTAATTACTCGACTATAGCAAATATTCAATAACAGCTTTCCCGGATTTGAACAAAATCAGTTTGCATTTCAAATTGATTTTGTGCCATATGTTGACAAATATGGGACTGGCCTGCATGAATGTGTCTCTGGGTCATTTTGCATTTTTGCAAATTTAACCAAACAACGTGAAAATAAAGAATGCTACTGGCGTGTGGTGTTTCAGGTTTCCCACTAATTAGAACAAAATATTTGATTTTTCTCAGGTTTTAATTTCACCACCCAGACTTTCTGTCCATTTCTCATGCTTTCAGGGAAAGGAAACTATCAAAATATAATATTTGTCCACATATAGAGTATTCAGGGTATTTCTATACATTTTTAAAACGTTTATTAATGAAAGTGTGCTTGATAAACATTCACTGTGTTCAAAAGGAAATAATATACTTTCTTTTATATATTTTTCTTATGTTAAGTAAAGCAGTTAAGGAATGAAAGGCTAAATGCATTCATACAAACTCAAAGCAACTTACAATACATTATACAGTAATGTGGTCTAAACTGACACAGATGGCTTTCAGGTTTAGACTATATATAGAAGGATTGCTATAAAGGTTTTACATCCTAGAAACATTAAAAATGTTTTTGAGGCGTATACCGACAAAACAGCATTAACATTTATTTTTCAATATACAGTATGTCAAATATATACTTTTATGGATCTACCCCTTGAATATATACTTTAGATTTTGATATATATGAGTTCATTTGGTGGGGATGAATCTGAAGAAAGCATGTCATGTGACATCCTGTTTTACACCATGAAAAGTACATTGAAATATCTAAATCATACTTGCCTACTTTTAAGTACTGAAGTCCGGGAGATCCCGGACAGGGGGCTTGGCTAGAGGGTGGGAGAGTGCGGGACACAGTCAATCAGTTAATTGACTCCGCCCCATGTAGAAAATGATGTTTTGATGCATGGGGGGGTCAAGATGTCGCAATTAACCGCGAATCGCATTATTTTGGCCAGGTACTTGCCGGATGCGGGAGACTTGCCGGCTCTCTCGGGAGTCCGGGAGACCGACCCGGATTTCGGGAGCCTCCCGGACATTCCGGGAGGGTTGGCAAGTATGATCTGAATTTATAAAGCAAGTGACAGATAAAAAGGATAAAGTCAATCAAAAGTCAAGCCTAGACATATAATGAATAATTGTATAATAATAGCACAAGGCTCAAAATATACCATAGCCTTTTAAACCAGACAGAGCCTGATCTTTAAAAAAAATTATCTGGTCTTGCAAATAAATGCTCCCTGTCTGTGTCACAAACATTTCAAATATATACTCTCTTAACCTCATTTATGTGTGTGTACTACATCAGGTATGTAGAAACTCACACACAAAGTATGTAATGCTAAAATGCATATACTGGTGCAGGCAAACATCCATAGCCATACAAAAACAAATGCAGGGATACATACATGCATAGATATGATGTGTGTATATACTAGGGATGAGTGGTTAGGATTATGTGAAATTCGACAAAATCCGTCGTTTGGGATCTGAGTGAAACAGTCGTGACTAGGTTTCTCCCGACAAACTTGGATCTCAAAACAAGGCGAAACATCATTTCATCATCTTTTGTAAATATAAAATACATAGTGTTGATTCCTCCTTTCATGCACCCAAACCACTTCTCACTTAAACTCTGCATAACTTAAAACTTTAACTAATAAATAATGACATGGACACAAACTTTGGAAGAAGTTTACAGTTTATTTATAATTGTCAGTGAGCCAAGTGAGGTGATGGCGAGAGCAGGGCAGTCCGATAAATAACTGCAAGAGCCAATGAGGTGGAAGATCACATTTCCACCGACCCAGGTTATAACTTATCTATAGGCTGGTATTATATATGAGGCAACTGAGTGATTATACCCCCTCTGGACTCAACAGTGTTATGCCCTTACTAGGCAGCCAAGGGGTCCTCCTTACTAGAGAACCAGAGAATCTGATGATTTTGAAGGGAACTGTGCTTCATCTGTATAGGAAGAAAAACATGTTAGATCTTACAACACAATGTCTACTATTGCTGGGTGGAGGGGAAGTTATTCAGATCCAGGAAAAGAGGAAGTGACACCATGCTACAGTTCCAATATAAACTGCTGGACACTTCCACTGGATCCCATTGGCTTTTCCTTCTGGAGACTTAACCCTGAAGTGGTAAGTACATGCCAGACACAAACACATGAACACATTGCATTTGGCTTGATGGCCTCTCTTCACATAGTCCTCCCTCGGTTTAGCAAGTGCCATTTCAGAACAGACAGTGTGTAGAGAGGAGGTTAGCTTCAGAGCTCTGCTCATGAAATAGCGTGTAAACCAGGGACTTAGTAAAGCAATAGAAAAGAAGTAGAATCCTGTCATTATTGCAAAGCAGTTCTATAGAGAATAGTCAGCAACAATAGTTTGTTGAACAATTGCATTTAATTTCAATCTTAAATACATTTTAAACATACTAATGGCAACTGGTTGTTATTAATGCATTGCATTTATCCAATATTACTAGACAGTATATACAGACTGAGCTAGATATATATCATTCTGAACCAGTGGTAGTTATTAGATTGATGCTGAAAACTCCGACATGATGAGCCTGAACCTGTCATTCCCAGCACATATGTAATAGTGACAACTTGAAAAAAAGACTTTGTAAAACATTACAGTGGCTTAAAAAAAAAATTCATCTGCCACTGGATAAATAAACCAACAACAAAAATTTAGTGTAAGGTGCAAGAGATGTTTACATGCTACACACACATTCAAATTTAAACTTTATACTGCAGGCATTATGGAGAATGAAGAGGCAGTATTAATCGAATATCACTAGATGGACAGAGGCATCAGAAGATATTTAGACAAGTAAAGAGCTACCTAATTTGCTGATAAATGGTGGAATTCAAGATGGCATTATCCTTGGAGTGAAGTAGATCTATGCCGTAATATTGCACTTCTGAATCATACCAGGGGACTTATAAACATATATGTGGGAGGGAGGGCAGAAAAATCATTTCCCCAGGGTAAGCTTCGTCCAAACCCAGGGTAACGTGTTCTACCTGAGACTTGCAGCAGAGGCAGTGTACTCACTCTGACGCCAGGTCAACCAGGACACCTCACAATATCACTGGGTCCTGGCTAGTGACAGTCAGGCGGGGCTCATGGCTGCAATAAAATTATTGCTACCTCCTGAGTGGACATGTATGGGGGGAGGGGTTCTCTTGGCCCCATTTCTCCTTACTCTGTGCTACTGGTTCCTTCTCATAAGCTTTTACTACATTGAGTTAAGTCATGGATGCATCTGAGTATCTGTCACTGCTTCCAACTCTATGGGAGAGGCGGCTGCTATAGGTGAAGACCTCCTGCTGATTCTAAAAGCTTATAACAGTTACTAGGAAGCTGTAACATCATAAAAGATTATATCCTGGGACCAGTGGTGTAATATCAATCTGACCTTTCACTGTTTTGCTATTAGTTAGCTAACTCACATAGCTAGGGGCAGCATGGTGGTTTAGTGGTTAGCACTTCTGCCTCACAGCACTGGGGTCATGAATTTGATTCCCGACCATGGCCTTATCTGTGAGGAGTTTGTATGTTCTCCCTGTGTTTGCGTGGGTCTCCTCCAGGTGCTCCGGTTTCCTCCCACACTCCAAAAACATACTGGTAGATTAATTGGCTGCTATCAAATTGACCTTAGTATCTCTGTGTGTGGTTGTGTGTGTGTTAGGGAATTTAGACTGGAAGCTCCAATGGGGCAGGGACCGATGTGAATGGATTCTCTGTGCAGCGCTGCGGAATTAGTGGCGCTATATAAATAACTGATGATGATAGCTCTCTCTGCCACCATTTTTGCTTAAATAAAACTGGGACCTTTTGCCAAATATACTTTGGTGTCTGTGTGGTCATTTATTTATTCAATTACAGTAATAGTAAATCTGAACATGCGAAGGATGTTTGGGTGAAACACAAGGGAGTTATCAACACTATGCCATCATTGCATTTGCTTTCTCTGATTCAATAAAAAAAAAAAAAAAACTGCAAAGTTACAAAATCCTTCATTAAGGCGGCTCGCTGTAGACATTCCCAACATTAGTGAAATTTGGGACTATTGCGAAGTGGTCATTAGAAAATAGGCTGGAATTGACTTGAAATGAATGTTAATGCTATAAATAGTAATACAGGAGGAAAAACAGCTCGAAATTATATTATTTTACCTTTCGTGTTTGTTCGCCAAACCTGTAACAAAGCAGAAACATGAATGCAGCTTAGAACAGACACTGGTTTTGAAAAACCAAAACACGAGGGTCAGTGCACATCTCAACTATGTACATACACACAGAACACACACACGCACACACACCCGCACACACACACACACACACACACACACACACACACACACACACACACACACACAAGACACACATAAATACAAGTAACATATCTATGAAATCCAATGTTTAAAAACAAAAAAAATGTTATTGAAAAAAAAGTAACTATTTTCTGAAAAAATTTCACTTTACAACACTGATATAAAGAATCAAATATATTTTGAAGTACCCATTGAAATGCATATACATTAATATACATTAATATACTATTATACACATGCACGAAAACAGACCTCATAATTCAGTGGCTCATTAGGCCATAATAGGTCAGTGTTGATCGTACACTATGCAAAATTTAGAGACTGCGACAACAAACCATTGGCACACTTTACATTGATCAAAGTAGAGATTATATATTTGTGTGTTCCTTATTTGGGTACACTCATCTCTCGATTGCAGTTGGAGAGTTTTTGGCTTGTCAAGACCTGTACGTTAATGCCAACAACTCTCATCAGACATTAGGCATTAATGTAGCTTATAAGGTATAATGTAAAAATACCAAACGTTGAGGAGGAGTTATTTTATTATGATCTCCTTTTTACAATATTGGCTAACACTTCTAAGTTTCATCAACAACCTTTTCTTCTTCTCCAGCAGTCCTGCGCTTTGCTCATTCTCCTCCTCTACTATTCCTTCCACAATTGTCCATCTCCTTCAATTCAATCTCTCAACTCCTGGGGTTGCAACAATTTTTTTACTTTGGGCCAGATTATATACAGAAATCTCAATGCCAGAATCTGCATGGAAAAACAGTGCATAAACACCTTCAAGATCTGGGAGAATTATTCTACTGGCCCTGTACAACTCCAGAGAACTAATATAACACATTGAATGCAAGGGTCTAACAACTAAGAATGTCCGCACACCTACTTACTGTTGATTATACCTTTTGATGTTAATAAAGGTGTTCAGCGGTGTTAATGTGAATGTTAAACCAAAAAGTTTTTTTGTAACGTACACAGGTTACTGTTTATTAAAGATGACAACACAGTAGAATATGCAGGTACTCACAATTGCTTGTAGTACATCAGTATTCAACAGTTGCAGCAATCAGGCAGTAACAATAATATGCTGTTCACACTTGTATATATACAGATGATATATATATATATATATATATATATATATATATATATATATATATATATATTGTGGCAAGAGCCTGCTACTGCTGAAGCACACTCGAACAACTTCTTCTTTTTATGCAGCTTTATTGTCAGGATGGTTAAAATGTATTTGACACCGTATGAATTTCACAGCAATTCTGGAGACCCTAAACACTAGCTAGACATAGACCAGCTCTCTCAAGACCAGCCAGCTTCCCTAGCGTTGGTCTCAGTGAACAAATGACACAAGCAAGCTTTTATACATGATACTCCTCCCCCAGCCTTAGCTTGATGGGCAGGTGACACACCCACCTTCCCTTTAAGAGGAAACGCCCATCACTGGCTCTGTTTGCACTAACAGACACACCCTGTCTGTTTGCTGAGAGGAAGGAGCTTTCAAATCATGTAAGTTAACCAAACTTTAAACTATACATAAGTCTTTACCTGGTTTAACCTCAAATCTAGGTGCATAACTGCGCCAATGTCTTTCTCTGCTTGTATGCTTTCTCTGCATCTTGTCAGGTAAATGCCTCCCTTTGTTACAATATATATATATATATATATATATATATATATATATATATATATATATACACACACTCACACAGAGAGAGAGAGAGGCTTGGAACACTGCACGTCTGTGGGCATGGACTCCTAAACCTATTAGGGAGCCTCCAGTCACCTTCTGAATGATTTTGGGGAACTTTTGGGTATTTATATTACATGCGGCACCCAGCTCTCTAAGCTGCAACTGTTCCCGTATCTTGTCTGACTGGAAGTAAGGCACGAAAGCCCAACTTCTGGTTAATGGCACCCATGCATTCGCAGTAGCGCATTGTTGACAGTGGAGTCATGCCCCACTTCCTGTTTCCTCCTAGACCACAGAGGAAACGAGCAGATGATGGAGCAAAGCGCTCCTTTTCTAACACTTACAGCCTGTCTTCTATGTTTCCCTGACAGACTTCACTGTAGCCTCATTAGAAGCTAAACATTTTAGTGACAACAATTCAGGGTCCCAACAACAACTGATTCTGAAAATATTGTTCCAATGCTGTGTGTATCATCACCATCTATTTATTTATATAGCAATACTAATTCCGCAGCGCTGTACAGAGAACTCATTCACATCAGTCCCTGCCCCATTGGAGCTTACAATCAAAATCCCCTAACATACACACACACAGACCTAGAGAGACTAAGGGCAATTTAATAGCAGCCAATTAACCTACTAGTATGTTTTTGGAGTGTGGGAGGAAACCGGAGCACCCAGAGGAAACCCACGCAAACACGGGGAGAACATACAAACTCCACAAAGATAAGCCCATGGTCATGACCCCAGTTCTGTGAGGCAGAAGTTCTAATCACTAAGCAACCGTGCTTGTATATCCACAAGCTATACAGAACTGAAATTAAGCCACAGCCTCAAACAAATAATGCCCTGAGCAATAACTGAAAATGCACACAAGTGGCTCAGAAAACACATCTCAGAATATATATTGACTAAAATAAACCTCAACTTCCTTAAACATTATATCATTCCTCAATTCGGCGCACACAAAAAATCTACTGCAAACATTTATGATTTCTGCACTTTATATTACCTGTTGATGTAAATAATGTATACCAATGCATTAAATATGGATTGAAACAATAGACTTTTAAAGCTGCAGTTGATCATTGGATTTATGCTTAAACAATGTTTCACTGTAATATAAAATATAATAATAGGTAGTACACATATAGAGTATAGAAATATTTGATTAATGCTGTTGAAAAGAAAGTACCTTCTCTATCTTTATTTTTTTTTTCCAGTTTTCAAGTATGCTTTTGGATTCCACATAATTCCATTCTTAGGCTTGGGGCAAATCTGAATCTCAGTGTAAAATTAACTTTTGTAAGACAGTGGCTAGATAAAATGTTTGTCACTGTGTGACCCTTATCACACTTTTTTGCATGTATTTGACTTCCATTTTAACAATAAAAAGGGAAATGCTGAAAAATACAAATTAGAACATGGGCACAGATAAGTTAAATAAATTGTCAGAAGCTTGGCAATATCTGGATAGTTGCAGGTTTTAGAGATTTGTCTCATGTATTAGTTGTTTTTTCCCCTCCTACATTAAACAAACTATTTCAAATGATTATTTTGTACAATAAGCAGGCAACACAGACATATGGTTGGAACATGACAAATAAGTGTGTTCTTCAGACAGCCCACACACTAACCAGATGGATTTCAGCCAGTCCAGTAAAGACAAAAACCCATTTCAATAGAACTACATGGTGACTAAGACTAGAGTATGATATTGAGCCATTTAATTACATTATTTTTAATTTAACCATTAATTCAGAAACAATGTGAACATATTGTACATTATGCATTTTTTTCCTTAGGTAGATGTTGTTGGAATGATGTTAGTAAAGTTAATGTATTGTCTTTTTATAAAAGATAATAAATCTTGTATGACTTGAGCAAAAAAATATTTTTTGTTTTTGTTTCATTCATCCTATTCGTTGAGGCATTTGCACATGCTCAGTTGTATGCTTGGGTAGAACAGTGCACCATCAGGCCCCATAGCAAAGATTTGGGTCAGGGCCTAGTGACGCTACTCTAACTTCCATGTCACCCCCTTCTGAGGCCCTCACTATGTTCTCAGAAGACCATCCACCGCATGGTCAGAAGAAGCCCCTGCTCCGCTCCGAGAGGTAATGTCAGACTCCATTCACTCACCCCACTAGTAGCTGCATCCCCTACTGGTTGCATGTGTAGTGATGTTAACAACCCCATGATTTTTCAGTTATATTAATGACAGTGCTTCCAGATAGCTGCAGAAAAAATGTTTCTTTCCACAGATACAATTGTGTTTGGTTACTGTGGTTAGTAAATAGTTTGCAATGTGCAGCATAATCAATGAATTGAAAGTGTGATAACGTATGAGATGATATATACATTTCTCATGAGGCAATTATTGGAGAATGATTCCCTCTAGTAAAGAGTAAAGAGTAACCTAGATTAGTTGATGGGTGAATACATGCATATAAGTTTGAACACATCATGCATTTCAAATTACCGTTTTTAATATTTTTGTATACTATTTTGTATATTTTTTTGCATATTATTATTAACATTTATTTATATAGCGCCATCATATTCAGCAGTACTTTACAAATGTGATAGACACAGTAATAAAACAAGACTGGGTATTACAGACAGAGCGTAAGAGGATCCTGCTCAAAAGCTTATAATCTATGGTATATATTTCTAAATCTGGCATGTTATAGACGCCTGGGATGTTTCAGTGAATGTATATCAAGCTGGGGGAGATTCACTTGTCAGTAATGTGTCGCATGAACCTTTCGCCGCGCACATTGCCAGCAATTACAATAAAAATCTCCACTCATTTTCTCTTGCACCTCTAAGGGGTTCGAGGAAAAATGAGCATTGATTTCTGTCAAATGTTCACTGCAAAGTGTCTCGCAGATGTTCGCGGCTAATTGAATCTCCCTCTATGAATCATCAACCTATTCTGTCCATATTTGGAGGCAAAGTTTAGATTTTTATTTTAAATAAATGTTGAGAAACATTTTTGTTCAATGTCCATTTGAATAGATCTCTTGCACTTTACTTCACATGGTCTGCTGGGCCTTGTTAGTTACTCAACTTTGAAAGTTTGGATGGAGGTAAGCATGCTCTGTATGGGGTAAAACTGGAGCTCTGTATATCCAATTTACTTGAAGGAAGTGACATCCTGCTGCAGTAACAGAGGGAAGAAGAATGAAGATGGCAGACAGTGTAGGACAGGGGCATAACTCTCAGTGATACAGAGTCTGAAGTCCCTATCAGGCCTATAATGCCTAATGGTTCCATAACAAGTGGCACTACCTCCAGGGGGCCAAGAAGGGGGCAGACTGGTACGAAGTGTCCAGGCTTCCATTGCAGGCCTGTTGTTAGTGAGATGGTATAGGTTGATGGAACCCAGTCCCATCTTAGTCGTAGTGTGTGCAGGGGAATGTGCGAGTGCTTACTAATAGCTTTCTATTGATACATCGCAGTCATACCTCCTAAGCTGCATGCACAGCACCAGTTTTTGTCAAATGCCTAGTGTGCACATTTGGGTGAGGGGCAAAAAGTAGCCACGCTGGGGCTCGTCACCAGTCAATACTTAATGAAAAATAAAGTCTACTGTACATTAAGGCACCGCGATCATGTGAGTATTTGTATACACACATGATCGCGCCTCTGCCGCCAAACACCCCCCCTTCGCGCCCCCCCCCCCCCATCTGCGGGGGAAACAAAACACATTGGGGGAAAAAAAGTAAAAAAAAACAAATCCATAGTGAGGGCCCGGGCCTGGGTAATTAGTACCCGCCCCCCCCCCCCCCCTCTCGGCGGCCCTGAGTATGAGTTAACTTACAATGCTGGGCCAGTCTCTCCACTTGTGCAGATGCGCATTGGAACTGAAAGCCCAGATTTAAGCTTTTAGTTCCACTTCTAAGAAAAAGAACATTTAAAAATAGACCTTTTAAAAATGTTAAAATGTTAAAATATTTTAAGACCATTATGCATCCTAAAATATAAATTATTCCAATAAGAAAAAGCGACTTAAAACATTCCCAAATATATACAATTTATCTCACTGCAACCTATTTCTCGAAGTATTAATGATGTGTTTGATCAATGATTAAAAACTATATGCTCTGTGTTAGTCAGAATACTTTCTATTACCCAAAGTAAACAATGTACTGGGAGGAAATCAATTAATGAAAATCAGATATATCTATTTAAATCTTTGAGTTTCTAATTAAGTTATAACTTTCAAACTTTATATGGTCCTGATTCATTAAGGAACGTAAATGCCAATATGTGACATATTTTGAATTAAATTACTCTGCGCATGACCAAAAACGAACTGGAAGCTATCGGATGGAAAAACATCCAATTAATCTTCGAACGCAAATGACACTTCTGACAATCTACAATTTCATGGGCGGAACGGGGAGGGTTAGGAGTGTATGGACGTAGCCAGCGTATAGTAAGGGCGTGCCAAGCTCGAACACACATAGCAACATCCGATTAAAGCTTTGGGCATCACAAAAGGTATGTGTTTTTTTCAGTCATATCACTTGCATCACCTACAAGTAGGGTGTAAGTCGTATGCAAGCTAGACCATCTGTTTGCAATCAAGAACACCTGCTAAAATGCATTTTATGTACAGCAGACATTAATAACATCATGATAAATGCCTTCCATTGTATAAAAAAAAGCAAAAAACTTTTTTTATATTTTTTTATTAATAACTAAGGGCCTGATTCATTAAGGGTCTTAAATGAAGAGGATCCTTATTTCAGTCTCCTGGACAAAACCATGTTAAGGGCAAGGGGTGCAAATGAGTGTTCTGCTTTGCACATAAGTTAAATACTGACTGTTTCTTCATGTAGCACACAAATACTTGATAGCTTATTTGTACACTGACATTTAAAGTTGATATTTGTGTGCTACATGAAAAAACAGTCAGTATTAAACTTATGTGCAAAACAGAATGCTAATTTGCACCCCTTGCATTTAACATGGTTTTGTCCAGGAGACTGAAATATGGATGCTCTTCATTTAAGATCCTTAATGAATGAGGCCCTATATTATTAACAGGTTATTATTATTATTATTATTAACTTCCTCTAATCTGTCCAGTTTCAAACGGGCCCTAAAAACCCACCTTTTTCTTAAAGCCTTTCTGTCTCCCACTTAACTTCCTACCTTATCTTCTGCCCCCGTCCCCCTACTCTCCCTCTCTCCCCTGCGTCTCTCTGTCTGTCCACGCCTCCCCTTAGATTGTACGCTCCTCTGAGCAGGGCCATCTCTCCTCCTGTTTCCACCACTTCTAACTCTGCTCTCTAGCTACTTAGCCCTCCTCCTCGAGGGTCCTCCACCCCACGTCCACTCTCGCTCCCTCCTCCCCCCTGGGAGTCTCCCTGTCTTCCGCGCCCTCCTTCTTGGGCCCCGTCATTTGCGGATCCTCCCTCCCCCTTCCCCGCCCTCTCTAGCTGTGCATTGAGCTTACTGAGTTACTGTGCTTTCTGTTTACTGTACTGTGCTGTCTCCCATTGTATTGTAATTTGTTTGTCCCTGTACAGCGCTACGGACACCTTGTGGAGCCTTATAAAAAAAAATTAATAATAATAATAATAATAACAGGTGACAATAATACTTTTTTCTGTGCGTTCTCCTGGTATATGCATTGTACGTATCCTGCAGTGTACAATGTCGATCTCAATACGGAAAATAACATGTTTGCAGAGCATATCTAGATCCGTATTCAACAAGAAGTTTATTCAGATCCGGGTCTAGTTGAATAGGGACGTGCATATGCCTGTAATATGTGTGGTTTTAAAAAATGCACATTACATTCCTTTAGCGTGCCTTAATGAATCAGGCCCTATATTTTTCAGAAAGTTTTTTCTCATATTTTTTTACTAGACATCCATTTGTCGAGTAGACTATGGCCAATATTTCTGCTCTCCTGTTTTTAAGCTTATGGTTGAATTGACAACATAGTAACTGTCAATTTTCTACTTGGTAGATATGGAACATGGTCATTTCTGCTTGGGAGGAACTGTACATGCTTTAATTAAATGAAGGTTTTACCAAGAAGAACATGAAAGATGTGGAGAAAGTTACATTTGTGGAGTGATTTAACAGATCCATAAATGAAAATCTTTATTGTAATGGAAACATTTACAAATGGATTGCTTAATTTTAAGTTTTACATTTTTCCTTTACACATTATCTAGATCAACTGAATTAAAGTAATTGGACCCTCTGGGTAAACTAAATATGCAGATGTGAACCAAGAAATTGACTCTCATTGTATCACAGTTTATAGTAATGTGACAAAAGTCCCCCCCGCCCCATGATTCATTAGCAATGTACACTACTTATGTCCATGTCACCACTTGGCCTGGTGGCCATTCTCCCAGTTCAAATGTTTGTCACATCTTGTCAATCTCTAATTCAATCACTTACACTGTGAGTAAGTTTGCATGCTTGAAATCAGCAAACCATCTAGCAATGCCTCGGAATGTGTTGGATTTCAGAAATGTTTTTTATTAGACTGTAGAAATAGACATGGTAATAGATTTATTTATTTTTCACTGTGTTATCACTTCACGTTAAGTTTGCATTATTTGATATGAGTGGCTTTCTTGCTTATTGTGTAAATGACAGTATTAAAATAGGTGGGGAATTATTTTATATCTATATATCTATTATATTATTTATAGTTTTAATTTGAAAACACCAATATATCTAAGCTTATTTAGTCATCCATTTCTATTTTACAACAATAAAATAGTTAATGAGCAAGTTAAGCCACTACTGAACATTAACATGTTTCAAACGCTACATACTACTGAATTAATATGCATGAAATAACTGAAGTGTTTATACTTAACTAGAAATGTTCATTGTGTTAGGAGGGAGGTGCTTCTGTAACCAACAGAAATAGTGTAACTGATAAGTTTGTAGACTTGCTTTCAAGAAATGCACTGTGTGGATAGGTCATTTCATATACATGAATATATATCACAGCTACTCAAAAAACTGCATCTCAGATAAATAAGCTAAGACATTCGCCTAGAGTGCCAGCATTTTGGAGATACCTGAAACACTGAATGAGTGTTTAAAGCACCTCCAATAGAAGTGGGTGTTGTCTAGCCAACCTCTAAAATGCAGCATAAAAATAAAACTGGTCAGTATGCAACAGCGTGCAGTATATACCCTGTGTGTATAACAAAGCTTTGCATATACAATAGTTGTTTGTTTTGCTACAAATTTGCACCTAACACTAAATCAGTCCTTAAGTAGTAACACGCATATTAATCAATTCATGCTGTGTTCTGATTTTCCTCCAGTAGGTGACAATAGAAGTAATGGTGACTACTCATAAAGGCCTGATGGACTTGGATATAGAAAAATGTGAGAATTAGCATTTGGATTTAGTGTAGTAACTTAATTTTAAATAAAAGTCAAATTATAACATGTGAATTCAGAGCAATCTAAAATTTAAACATCATTCATTTTTTGATGTGAGAATCAAAGTATATGGACACCCTTATAAGCACATTAATCAACAGCCATTCTTGAAGTTATGAACAAAAACTTCCTACTTAATTTTAAGATGCAGAGTTAAAGGATTTAAGTGTCAGGAAAGAATGGAATTATGGCAACACCTTATAGTCTAAGAGATCACACAGGGAAGTGGAATGTGGTTAAATAGAACCCTGTTATGTACTGTAGATTAAAAGGCTTAAACATCACAGTCTATGACAAAGTAACAGACAAGTTAGGGCAGAGTGTTCAGGGCAAGATCAGATGTAACAACATATGAAAGTAAAATAGTAGAGAGTTCCCAGAAAGACATCCGAGATGGATATCTCTGATAGCAAGTTGAAGTCTAAACATTTAGTATACAAAAGGTGGGCTACAAATAAATGTCAAAAATGGACACAAATGTCTATATTAACAGATATTTTTGATCATCAGGAAGAAACATTAAAATCAGTATTGTAAATAAACAATCTAGATATTGTGACACTGAGGCCTCCATAAAATATTTTTGGCGTATAGTCTACTGTTTATTTATCAGGATGGAAATAACATGCAAAGGTCCAATTTTCTCTTGGCAATCACTAGCACACATCTAGCACAGTTAAACTCTATTTAGATCAGTCCAGTTGTACAGTATCGATCACCCCGCCCACAGGGAGCAGAAGTCTTTTAAACTCTAAGATCCCCCTCCGCTCAAGCCTGATTGACAGGTGTCAAAACTCATTTCTCCCTCCCCTTGAGTCTGACATCTCCCACCATCCCTATATAAAAGGTAATCAGAACAGGTACTCAATTTTGCTTATTTGCTCACGAGCCTGCTAGCTGTAAGACAAAACGATTTGCTAACCACACATGTTAAATCACTTTACAACAATATGTATAGATGTAACAGTAAGTTTTTTTTATAGCTTCATACATCCTTAAAAAAACAAAGATGGGCAGATTTTTAAACAACTTGCTAGTGGCAAAATGCAGATTAAACAATTCTTCTGAAGCAGTCACTTTTGAGAAAACCATTTCCTTTTTGAATTAATGCTATACCTACCATAGGCAATTTAAATAGGGCATTACATGTGCCACTGTATAAATACTGAATAAGCTATTTAAATGATGAAAAAGATGATTAACACTATTTTAGCAAAGCCAAACTATATAAAAGCTTACTTTACATTGCTAAAGAATGATGCCTACTAAGATGAATGAAGCTTTCATCTAAATTCGAGATTGAAAGCACATGAATCACTTTGAGAGCCTACACTGTTCAAAATGTAAAAACATTCCATAAAAAAAAGTATATAAAAAAGTACAAAAATACATAGATATTGAGAGCAATATGATTCTAATTTATATTTTTATATCCTTAAACATTTCAAAAAAGTTTTGTTTTTTTTAAAAAAACTGTACTAAATAGAAGGATTTGTGAATTTGTCTAATATAAACTTTTTGGCCCAATTCTACAAGTTGCTCCATGAAAAATTCTAATATGAGCTGATTCACCATAGTAGAATGGGAAAAGTTATTAATTTCCAAGTACCAGTGAATGGTGGTCTCTTGCACAAAATGTTAATATTTGTATTTTTTTCACTTAGTTAGACTTTAAACATATTTTTTATGACGATTATTAGTGCAGACACAAAGGCTTTCTAGGCTGTCTACTTGCTTAATTAAAGCCATATGAACTATGTTTATTAGTGATGGGAGGTCCTTTAATTTCAAATGATTGAGGACACTGTTAGAAAGTGTACTAGAGACATAGAATGGTACAGATGCTACAACTTTCTTTCTTTGAAACCTATCAACAGATTTGATATTGAAGACTACAGTTGTCACTTCCACTATATGGCAGTCACGTTCGATTTTCCTAACTGTACAATGATTGGATATCTTTGATAAATTTGTATTTTGACAGATGAAGATTTATAAGTATGTGTCTTACACAGAAAGCATTAGCAGGATTTAGACATAACAGGCAATCTCATTAACAATCTCAGACACGTACTGTAAACAGCAGCCTATACAAGAACAATAATGAGCTTTCTTTAATGACAGCAGAATGATTTTGTAAAAAATGACTTTATCCTGGTGATGCAGGAAACCACTTGACCTTTTCTCATTCAAGTTGGATTTCCCATTTCAGACTTGACTATTACCAGTTTATCATTAATGGCCAGTAGTGTATTGCCTGCTTACAGCTGGTTTCATAACACTATCAATTACAAAGTGATAGGATCTCGGAGTCATCTCATGAAAGGTTCTATATTAATTATCATTGTAGAAAATTCCAATATGAAGTCAAATAAGCTAATGGAAAATTAAAAGGTTTAGTTGAACTAAACTCTCAGAATACTTAAGCAGTTCACTAAAGTCACTGAATAATTACAGTACTTCACCCTTGGTGTAATTTATTTTAACAATCAATTAAAATCTTAATTTCCTTATTTAATACAGAATAGGCGACTTACTTTAAAAAGTAAATAAAAAGCTTCAATACATAAAACATTGGTCTTAGTCCACTGGTTCCAGTTCAAAGCCTTCAACCAACATAGTTACCTCCTTTTTAGAAAGGGTAAGGTTTAGGACATTTGTTTGATCGCCTCCTCTATGTAAATGTCAATTCTTTCAAGAAACAGTCAATGCAGAGTTTGCGTTATGGAGATCTCCAGTTAAGTTCTGGCTGAGGGTCGACCCAAAGAATTGTTTACAGTCTCCTAATAAATAGTAATTTACATTTGCTTTTTCATGGATTTTTACATATATGAGAAAATCATTAGTGAAGTACTTTTAAAACATTTACCTGGATTCCGATTAGTTCAATTAATGGAAATGCATATGTTGTTGTAATAAAAAACCACAGTATGAATGGGGACATAGTGGGCATTAGATATTTTAAGGTATTTTAAAAGGGTTAGTCTGTGTTTTAACTTTTTTGCTTGATCTCCTATTTCGTACTATGTTCTCAATTATGAAGTAAGGGGACAGAACAACCTGTACTCAAACAAATTAGCAGAATGATCACAGAAGCCCAGATTATCATCATCATCATCACCATTTATTTATATAGTGCCACTGATTCCGTAGCGCTGTACAGAGAACTCACTCACATCAGTCTCAGCCCCATTGGACCTAACAATCTAAATTCCCTATGTGAGAGACTAGGTGCAATTTTGATAGCAGCCATTCTAATTTATCTATTGTTCTAATGTTTGGGAGGTGATGACCTGCCCAGTTGTGTTACAGTGTAAGTTAGTGCAGGGCTGAATGATATAGGGGCAGTATCAAATTATGATGAGGAGAATGGAGACAAGGACAAAGCCATAGATAGAGTTATAGTGGCAATATTAGAGTCTCCAGTAGTAGTGATGTGCGAAAATTACAAAGTGAGGCAAGAAGATTGTTGGAGAGCTGTCAAGTCAGCCAACATTTTGAGGATTCTCCTGCATTTTCTCCTCCATCTCCTGGTCTTAAGATATTTACTTCCAATCTCCATTATTTAATGAATGGACCAAGAAGTTTCCCAGGAAGCATCTACTGGGTTTGATCTTCTTCTCCAGCAAACCAAGAGACAAAAGAGAAGTACACAATGGGTAGATAAAGTACTCAGCTCTGCACTGTTGGGCTATCACCAGATGTCTAGGGTTTATATTGTATTGGCAGCAGAGATTTGGGGCCTGAGTCATCAAGGGACGTATGTCCCTTTTCAGCGCGTAGCGAACGCCAAAGTTTAGTGCGCATGCTCGGTTGCCGGGTCTGTTTACTTTCACGAACGCAAAAACTGTACGGCCGCGATCGCAAAACCCATTTGCGACAAGCTACGAGTTCTGGGCGGGAACAAGGAGGTTGAGGGGCGTGGTGACGTAGTCAATTTCTCAAAGGGGCGTTCCCGTCTAACTACGTCCAAGTCATACTGGTGCGAACTCAGGTGATCGCGTTTGTGGTGGCGTACGCTGTGCGCCTGCCAAGGGTCTAGTTTATCTCTCAGATCTAAACCACGAGCACACACAACTTATCCGAAGGAACGCCCATGTGATCAGGACGCATGCAGACCCTCACCTGCATACTCTTTGCTAATTAACCACTGCTATAAAGCTCGGCGTAGATGATGTGCCCTGTTCACTGCTGATTCATTTACTGGTATGTTTGCATGATATATTTTAAGATATTACTATGGTTTCTTTGGTTGATTTGTTTTAACATTTTATTGTTTGAATTGTCTTGGACTTTTTTGTTATTTTGGGTGTTATACTTTGTTTCAGATAATAGTTACAGATAATAGTTTGCTTGTATTGGGCTGTGTAGTACTTTGTAGATTATTTTTATATTCTGTTTACTTTTTGTTTATCTTTTTTAGTTTCCCATTGACAATTGTTTGCAAGTGACCAGGATAATCCTGCTCCATTTTGAGGTAAGTAACATGGGTCTAGGTCTGCAACCTGACATAGCATAGAAGCAGATGGAATAATTGTATTTTTTTTTTTTAGTTTCCCATTGACAATTGTTTGCAAGTGACCAGGATAATCCTGCTCCCTTTTGAGGTAAGTAACATGGATCTAGGTCTGCAACCTGACATAGCTTAGAATATTCACCCTCTGACAATTTTTATTTTGTTTTTTTAGCCACATTATGAGTTTGGCCAACCCACTTGTTGGTGTAAGTATATTGTCAATGTTTCCTGCGCAAATAGGAGTGACATTTTCCAAACTATGAGTTAATTGTATTTTTTTTCACTTCCTTCTCAAATATAGCGTTTCTTAGAAATGGCCGAGGCACATGTGGCAGCACAGGAGGGCAACCAGCATCGCCGCCCCCAAAATCAGCAAGTTACCCATCGTCGCCGACCAAGGGAGCGTGTGTTCAGGCCACGTGTCATGCTGAGGTGGTGCGGCGTTATCGGCACCCGCCTCGTGTCATCCTGGACACCCTGCGCATAGTGCAGATTGACTTGGAGCCCAAGTGCAACAGCCCAACAGCAATACCGCCATTGACTAAACTGTTGGTGGTATTGCACTTTTGCGCGACAGGGTCATTTCAGACCACTGTGGGAGTGGCTTCAGGGATGTCCCAGAAGTCCTTCAGTCGTGTGCTAAAGGTTGTTCTGGGGGCATTTGTGTCGCGTCTAAGGCAATTCATACATCTGCCACTCGATGAGGAGTTCCTGGTGCCGATAAAATGGCAGTTTTCCCACATAGCCGGTTTCCCGCATGTCATAGGGGCAGTCGATTGGACTCATGTAGCCTTGGTCCCCTCCGGTGGGAATGCTGCTAATTTTTTTAAATCGCAAGCATTTCCATTCTATAAATGTCCAAGCTATATGTGACGCCTCTCTCCAGATTCGTAACCTGGTAGCTATGTGGCCAGGGAGTACATATGACTCCTTTGCCTTCCGGCAATCAGGGATGTGGGAAAGATTGCAACTGAGGCAAGGTGGTGCAACGCCGAATGGTGATGCCTGGCTATTAGGTATTTTTATTATTTAACAAACATGTCATGTATGTAGTAGTTTAAAGTGGAAATAGTAATGTCTTAAGTTTGGTAGCGAAGTAGATATATTACAAAGGCACATTGCAATATCATTCAAAAGTACATTTAATTGTGATGTTTACCTTAAAATCCGACATGGATAGCTGCCCATATGAAAAGTTGTTCAAAAACTTAAACCTTGGTTACAAATACATTGAATATGTTATGTGTCTGATTGCTTCTTTTGCCATTATTTGTCATCCATGTTGCCTGTCTTGTTGGCATAGATATAGTTATTTGTGTCTACAATTATGACACTCGCTCATATTTTTAAACTTTTTCATTCTTGTCACCCCTTGTAGGAGATAACGCATACCCTTTTCGCCCTTGGCTCCTCACTCCTCTATTAAACCCACGTACGGAGCAGGGGATGGCATACAAATCCGCACATACAGCCACTAGTTCAGTTGTGGAACGGGCATTTGGTCTTTTAAAGGCCAGATTCCGGTGCCTAGATCGGTCTGGTGGCAGGGCCACCTTAACAACTTTATGGGCCCCCGGGCAATGCAGTGTACCGGGCCCCTAAAAAAAAAAAAATATATATATATATATATATATATATATATATATATAAATAATGTGTGTGTGTGTGTGTGTGTGTGTAAAAAAAATATATATGTATGTAAAAAAAAACGTGATTATATATACAATCACTTTATATATATATATATATATATATATATATATATATATATATAGGGGCCCCCTTAACTTACCTTCAGTCTGATCCTCTTCTTTTTTCCGCGCCGCTGAGTCTCTTCTGCCCTCTTCCGTGCTGTGGTTGCAGTGAATGCTGGGCGTGACATCTCGCCCAGCATTCACTGCGAGCACAGCACGGAAGAGGGGACCAGGGAGGGAGCCGGATCACCGCTGATGTGACCGCAAGGTAAGTATTTAAAAAAGGATTAGGATTCGGACGGGCCCTCCTTGCCTGCAGGGCCCCCGGGCAGCTGCCCATTGTGCCCAATGGAAGAGACGGCCCTGTCTGGTGGTGCTCTAATGTATGCTCCATCCACTGTGTGTGATATCATAGCTCTGTGCGTGGTGTTCCATAGCATCTCCATTAGGAGTGGGGTTCCTTGGGTGGAGGAGGCCGAGGTTGCTGTCCAAGAGGTGTTAGATGCTGACCCCAGCCCTCCAGAATCAGTTGATGCTGTGTCTTTCAAGCAATATGTCCTGGACACCTACTTCTCTTGTAAGTGTTTTTGTAATGTTTTTTTAAAAATACAACATACATAGCTAATAAGTTTATAATTATACAATTTATTTACACAACAAAAACACATCAAGCAAACAATTTTTTTTTTTTTTACGGGCCCTTTGCTGGTATAATGGTTGCATCGCATTGAGGATGAGTCTGGCTTCTGGTAACCCGTGATATAGAAGGCAACAGTGGGGAGGAAGCAGAGGCCAGTGGAGCAGCAGTGAGTGACTGTGCAGCAGCCGACGATTGTGGGGCACGGGGGGCATGGGGTGCACGGGGGGCAGATGGGGCAGAGATGGCATATGGGGCAGATGGGGCAGAGATGGTAGATGGGGCAGATATGGCAGATGGGGCAGAGATGGTAGATGGGGCAGAGATGGCAGATGGGGTAGAGGTGGCAGATATGGCAGATGGGGCAGAGGGGGCAGAGATGGTAGATGGGGCAGATATGGTAGAGGGGGCAGATATGGCAAATGGGGCAGATATGGTAGATGGGGCAGAAGGGGCAGATGGTGGTAAATAATACTTGTATTGCTTATTAGAATGTGAATATGGTTCAATGTCAACATATGGGTTGGTTTGAAAATGATGGCGATGCATTTGGGGTCTTAGACTAGAACCAATAGAACCTTGAGAGTGGAGTTGTTCAATATGTGAAGACGGGTGCGCGCGATAAGGCCTACTTATGGAATGATAATCGGGTGAAGTGTAGTATGATTGATACATGGGACTAAGAGATGGAGAGAAAGAAGTAGGAGAAGATTCCTGTGATATGCGTTATTGGGGATTGGTGATATACAATGCAATAAGGTCAGTGAGACGGGTAAGGGTAGTGTTGATAGATGAAAGGTTTAAGTCCATAGTGTTCTCTATATGGGTGAGGCTACTGTGTAAAGTGTGCTTCATACGGGTGAGGGTTGTGGCAATATCTGTGGTATTGGACTGAATAGTGGCATTTGTGTCTCTAATACTGTGATAGCATGCGTGCAGTGATTCCCGTTCACTGACTTCTGGCTCCTCACTCATCTGATGCTCTTCCACATCACGTGGCTCCTCCACCAGCTCATCCTCTGAAATGTCTTCCGCTGTATTGGGCCCTACAAGGGGAAAAAATTAAATAAATAATGCCGTCCTTAGGTAATTAGTGTGAATTTATATATTTATATATATATGTGTGTGTATATACCTGTAGTTGTGATAGGCTCGCTGGCAGGTGGGCTACGTCCGGTGTCAATGCGGCCCACACCTTGAACCATCTCCGCATCCAAAGAGGCCAATGCCCTGGTCTCCAATGGAGTCAATTCCAGCGTTGCTGGAGGTCCACCACCTGTCATTCTCGCATGTCTTCTGTGTTCAGAAATTTTATCTTTTAGGCAGCATTTAAAGTCTTGCCACCTGTGTGCAAAATAGACACATTAGCAGGATAATATTATCCACAAAATCTGGACACATTTAACCAATTTTTGTACGCTTCAATACTTACCTTTTCTGGACCTCATTAACCTTGCATCTGATTGGAGCCACGGCATTGACCTCATTTGTAATTTCTTCCCATATTCTTGCTTTTGATGGTGCAGAGAGTGGACGCGGAGTGGAGTGGAGCCTATCAACAGCCAATTCGACCAAAATGTCGATTTCATTTTTCGTGAAATTAGGCTGGCGTGTTTTTTTAGCAGCAGCAGCAGATAATGAGCCGGATGGCTCATTGGAGTCTTGTTCAAACATGTTCAGGTTCTCCTGTAGAAAAGAAAGTGCAATTATTTCATTTCCTACGACGCTATCTATGTCAGGTAGCAGACCTAGGCCCATGTTACTTACCCCAAAATGGAGCAAGGTTCTCCTGTTTTTTAAGCTTGTTTTTGTAAGTGAGCGCAATCTAAAAAAGAAAGTGCAATTATTTCATTTCCTACGACGCTATCTATGTCAGGTAGCAGACCTAGGCCCATGTTACTTACCTCAATATCTGCCAATATCAACCGTTTCCTGACAGCAACAACTTTGAAAAGCCATGCAGAAATTGTCAGGGCGAACTATCGCATGCTGTATGTGATTTTATGGTGGTGCGTACGCGCCAGAACGCTAGGCACGTTTATGCAGTGATTGACAGGTCAGTCAGCCATCTTAGTGCAGGTTCCGCGATGGACGTGCAGATGCACCGACGTGCACTGAGAACCAATCGGTAAGCAGGATATTAAACTGTCATTTCTGAGACAAAATGAGGTCTGCAGTATTCTCACGTACCGAACTGCGGGTGCTGACAGCAACGATGGACCGTTGTTTTGAGCCCGCAGGGAGGTACGTGGGAAATAATGAGAAACTGCAGGCATACAGAGCCGTGCGCAGGCGTCTGCGTATGCAGGTTGGTACCCGCCGCTCCATCGTGCAGTTGCAACGCCGATGGAGTTATCTGCGGAGATGGCAGCCCGACCTTCTTGCAGATTTGAGGGCTGAAATTATTGCTAGTAAGTCGTGCTCAAACACTAAATAATATGGCAATGTAATTTTTTCTTCTCACAGGAAATATGGACAGAAAAGGCCTATTTTCTGACCATTCTCATACTAAACGTATGAATAATGTTAGTCTTATTTGCGATTATTCTGATTATGTCCTATTATATATATGTTAAAAATTTAAGTGTACATTTTTTTACAAATGTAACGTTATTGACATGAGTACCATTTTAGCATTCAAAGCTACCATTCGCTGCGTGTATGTATGTATTCGCTGTGTATGGTGAATACATTACAAAAATACACATAAGATAACACATAATGGTCTCCAACAGGACGCCAATGCAGCTCCGAATACCACCGCCAACATCAACAGGTGGTCACACCGGAGTCGCCAAGTGGTAGCCAACAGCAACAGGTGCAGTCAGCGGTGGTAGAGGATTCGCCGCAGTCCGCTGACCTGGCAGCATCACCTCTGCTATTCCAGAGCCAACCAGAATCCACCTCTCAGCAACCACAAGTGCTGGTTGAGGAAAGTAAGTACATTACATGGTAATTTTCGTATACTTTAGTTGTTTTTTTTTTTTAAATATATGATGTTTGGATTTTTAGGGTAGAACATGACAAACAGTTTTCACTGGCCATTCACAGTACAAGGCATCCTAAGTTCCCACAATGGGAAAAATGTCCTCCCACCAATTCTTGTCTTGTGCGCAGGCCAACTCAGCTGGCAGGCTTTAAAAATGAACCCTAGAGGGTGAGATTCTCCTTGGCTAAATTTTGCAGAAAGTTAATGTATACAACAAAACAATATAATACTAATATAATACTTCGTATTACTTGTGTCTCCCCCTTCCCTTTAGGTTGTAAGCTCTCATGTGCATGGCCCTCTTTTGTTGTGTGCTCCTTCTACAGTACCTTCACCCTCTTGGCCTTTTTTGATAGGCCTGTTTTCCCTGTTTTCTTAAGCTTAGGCCTTCTTCTTGTTGATTTCTACCATCCCTTTCACTATCTGTCAGAGATAATCTGATTTTGGTTTACCCTGTCACCTGTCTTTGTATCATGTTGTGTCTTGGTTCTGTTTTCAGTATATGTTATGTACTCCTACATTTATCATAATTTAATGAATGGGACCAGTGTTTGGGTAACATTCATTTATGCACTATACCGAGCTTACAAAATGCAAAGGTACAAGAACCGACAGCTAGCATTTCACCACATTGAAATGTATTAAGAGTGCATTTACTAAATTGTTGTCTTTCATTTTTTGCAGCTGATGAGGAGTGGATGGGTCCTCCAAGGCACAGCCAGAGGCTTCTGGGTGAATTAAAAAAACAAGAAAAAAAATATAAAAAGCATAAAGAAGAAGCAAAAAAATGTAAAAAAAAAAAAAAATATCTAAAAAAAAATGTTAAATACCTTTTATTGATTATTTTTTTTCGTGTTTCTTTCTTAACATTTGTTAATAGTTTTAGTATATAAATTAAAATAATTTTGTTAGAAGAAAAACTGGTATATGTGTGATTTCATTGAACTAATTTACGTATTAGCATTATACACTTAAGTAAAGCTGTTGTTAAAAAGCCAATGGAGAAGAGGCCAACCAATAGGGTCACACCTCACATCCGGGATATAATGTGATAAGGCCCAAAGAAATAACAGTTTGGTACGACATAACCTCTTTCTAAAACATACTGAAAACAGAACCAAGACACAACCTGATACACAGGGAAAACAGGGCTAGCGGCATAACCTCATTGGAGTTATATAGGTTAATAAAGTCATAAAAAAATTCCTTCAGCAAAAGACACTTAACGAATAAAATTGGATCATTGTTTCTTTACAAAATAATAAGCTTCCACTCTTTTTCTATGCTGAAAACTCTGATCTTAAACAGACCAGAGATGTACTTTGTGTTTCAACAAAAGAAGGTTGTACTATAATTTACACCAATCATATAACAATTGGATGAGAAAGTATTTAGGCGTATCCTGATCCTTTTGAGTCTCCTGGATGCAATGGACAAGTTGAAGAAGTCTGTGCAAGTCTTTGTTGAAAATCTCTGGATTGAAAACATAGGTTCTTTGAATAACTACTTCATTTCTGTCCTTATTCTTTTCCTTCCAGCTGACACCAAAGGCTTATATAATATAATACATATGACATTTTAAAAACACATCAAATATACTGATATATGATATACGATAAAACACTGGAAATATTTCAATATTACGAAATTTTAATCATCAAAAGTAAAACATCTTGACAGGGTAAACAAAGTAGCATAACAAGGAGAATATATATTTGTACGGTTATTTGCAACCAGCACCATAATTCAACAATTGAGAGATACACCAATGATGTTACTATGCACTAAACAGCGTAGTGTTCGCTTCTGCACGTTATGCAAGTATGTGCCGGCGTGTACGGATGTGAACGGGTAGAATAGGAAGACTTGCGCCGCAAGTCATGAAGCTGCGTATGTGAGAATACGCAGCTTAATGACTTCGGCCGTTCGCAGCCACAAAGTACGTACATTAGTGCACGTACGTACGCTGCGCTCATTTTGCGTCCCGTAATGACTCAGGCCCTTGGGGTCTATGTTGTAGTGCCACCAGAGATCTAATGTCGACAATTTAAGTGGTATCTTGAATAATATTGTTATTATCACTAGTATACAATCTGTTTTGTATAATAATCACTAGCTTTCACTGTGTTTTGTATAATAGTCACTAGTATGCATTGGGCATGTGTAGCGTTAGACTCATTTGCGTAAGCAGAAAGAGACACACACATAAAAAAGTGCATTTTTGTGTACTCAATCAAGATGTATACAAAACACAATAGTTTGTGTCAATAGAAACAATACAAAACACAATAGTTTGTGTCAATAGTAACAAGTATGTAGAAATATGCCTTATAACAGTTTTTTGAAAGGGTAGGGATAACAAGAGACATCTATGTGGCTTGCATTACCCTATTTGTACAGAAAACAATAATGTAATGAATAGTCATCTACACAAGAGAAACACAAGCAAACAGTTGCTGACAGCACTTATCCTTACTAATACAAATCTGTATTTATCTAGCAAAAGGAATGTATGAGGTATTAGTTCATATTTTGATCCAAACATTTAAGCTTGCAACCAAGTCAAGGGTCCTCATGTTTTGTAAGTCCTATACTAACATATATGCTTCCAACAACATTGAAATTAAGTTAATATAAAATGCACTCACCGTTCCTGTATGGCGGCTGTCATGCAATGAAGGACTGTTTGAGTGTGGTTTATAAACCAGCTTGTTGCATTTTCTCTTTATCCATCAAAATGCATTGAAAGCAAAGGGGTCTACAGGCTTAATTCAAGAAGTATAAACAAACACATGTATAGGTGTGCCTAGCTCATAACTGATTATTTCACCATAATTATGTACTGTTTCATATTACCATATACAGTCATGCAAAGAGTCAAAGTTCAAGGAGTTAACCATGTTGATCACAGGTCTCTATGGAACACTATAACCATACCAGTGATGCTTTTAGCAAACACATTACAGACAAATTCATGTTCTTTTATTGGTATTTCAGACACTTGCTAAAAGTACAGTGGGGATTGTCACTTATTTATTTGAATCACTTCCATAATTAAGGGATCTATTTATTGCTATACAACGGATTGTATGAAAGATTTGTTTTCATGGCTTATCTTGGCAATAAATTAAATCACCTCAAATATTGGCTCACCTATGTGCAATTGAACTCAAAACAGATATCTGTATTTTTCAGTTCCAATTTTAGAGAAAAATAAAGTCTTAAAAATACAACACACGCAAACAGGATGATGTACAGTATACTGTACTTCTTGTACGTCATATATTTATATATTTATATATATATATATATATATATATATATATATATATATATATATAAATACACACAGACTCACACACACATATATATATATATATATATATATATATATATATATATATATATATAATTATATATATATTTATATATATATTGCAAATAGAAGAACAAGTAGGGCGCCCCAATGTGTAATATCGAATGTAAAATGGGAAGAAGGCAATAAACTGCGTACCGTGAAGATGAAAATAAGAGTCATATGGTAGATTAGAAGTTCCTCTTCAGAGGTGATGCCTCCCCCTCTCCATCAGAAATGACGACAATGCAGAACAAAAAATAGAACAAGAGCAAATATGGTGTAGTATTGTTGTATAATGATTTACACCAATTGTGAAATAATCCTCCACCAGGATCAGATAGTAAACCCCAAAACCGGGTGATTTACATAGCAACAAACATGCGAAGTGCACCTCCAAATATAAAAGCAATATTAACTGCGTACCAGATAATATATCTATTTTGTTTTCATTTATATATATATATATATATATATATATATATACATATAGGGGGAAGTGAATCCATGATATGGCAGAGAGGAATTCGGCGGTCAGAACGTAACTGACCACCGATAACAGCAGCCCAAAGAGCGCCCCGTTGCCTAGCAAGGGGACGTGGCTCCTACTGCACATGCCCAAGCAGATACCGGCCAGAGAATGGAGACAGCGTCCCGTTGCTAGGCAGTGGGACACAGCCAACAAGAAGAGTCAGGCGGCTGTCCCCACCACATGGTAGAGGTGTGGGGACAATGCCTGACAATGTGTGTTTTAGTGTAGCCTCATCTTACATGTCTCATCATAAAATGTCCTTTTTACGAGACTCCATATTTGATTCAGTTCTGTGTTCTTGACTTTGAGAAAGTTTTTTATGTGTACTTTACATATTTCCTTGGGGAAATATAACAGAGGGATGGAATTAGCCCGAGGTGATATAAACGCTGCGGGGGTAGGTAGATGAAAAAGTTCAGGCATAGCAAGAGTTAACTTATATGGGTAGTAGTGTAAAACTGAATCATCCAATCGGGAAGGACGGAAGGGGAGGGCTTAGCCCTCAGAGTGGCTTATAACATATAGGAAGAGGTTTCAACTTCTTTTTTGCCGTCTGGAGAGTTTAGAGTGAGTATTTCCTGCTCTGCTGTCCTGGTGAGTATTGCTGTATAATCCTGTGTATTCTGTGTGATACTGTGTGATACTGTGTTATACTGTGATATACCGTGTTATACTGTGTGATTCTGTTTTATACTTGTGTTATACTGGTATAATGCATTGTCATTGGTGCTGTGTTTCTTTGCATTTTGCCTTTCTCTTTATCCCTCCTCTTGTCAGTATTTTCCCTGTTTTTTTTTCTTCTTTTGGCTTAATTATTTGCCTTCTTTTACCCTGTTATTTCCCCCTTTGCTGGTTCCCTGCTTTCTTATTTCTCCTCTCTCCTCCTCCCCCCATGCTTGTAGGATGTTTAGAGGCAAGCGTGTCCGTGTCCCTCCCCACCGCCTCTGTGGATCCCCCCCCTCCCGCCGGAGACCAGTCCGTACCTGTGGCTGGTGGGGGAGACGCTGCAGGCTCTGCTGGTCCCAATATATTAATGTTCAAATGCCCCCCTCCCTCCTTCAACCCTCCATGGCTACAAATCCCTGCATTGTCCGGTGAAAGCAAGGCTAGATGCTTTTAATACTTAGATGGAACACTGAATATAAGCAGCACCCCATTATCCCCTCACAAGTATCATAACATAGGTGTATATACAAACTAAGCACGGAACTGATTATCTCCTTATGGGGTTTATATCGTATAAATGTATAATAGTCAGTATGCAGAGCTACTCCATATTCTAACCCCCCCTCTCCCTTCTGCCAATATGCTTAGCCTTTCATAGGCAACCCCTCTCCCCCCCTCCTGGCAGCAACACTCCCACCCCCCCTGCCCTTCATGTTCATCTTTGATCTTTGTACCGGGTGATGATATGGTGCTCTGTTCTACTACAGCCGTCCTGAGGGACATCGGATGTAAGGTGCGTGGTCAGATCCGCACAGGAGGTTTGGTGGTATGTGTGCCATCACTTGCAAGGTAAAGATGCTTTGGCAGCAGCAAGGTCACGCTCTAGTATCGGTGAGGAAGCATTTTGAGGGCGCGCTTCTTATGTGGAAGCTGCATCTACAGCAGCTGCGGATCCATCATCACGAGTGGATGGTTGTGGACTGGAGTCAGTCAGCCAGTAGGGTGGCTGGTGTTAACTCTGATTCAGGATCTTCTTCCTCTGTGAGTGAGGTTCCAGCTAGGTCCAGAAGTTCGGACCCGAGGTTATTAAGGTTGCGGGAGAGGAAGTTGTGTGGTACCCGCCATGGGCTGGGGAGTGAAAGTGACAGCTGCAAGAGCGGGATAACAGCTGATGATGTGGTGAGCTGTTCCAATACAGTTGTCCTTCAGGGCATGAGAGGCAAGGTGCGTGTAAGATGTGCACGGAACGATTTGTGGACATGTGTGCCATCACTGGCAAAGCAAAGGGTGCTTCGGCAGCTGCAAGGTCACGCTCTGGCGAGGGTGAGGAGGCCTAAAGAAGGTTTTTCCAATTGGTTGGAGGGCTTCCTGGAGTTGGAGGCTAGTTGCCTGGGGAGCAGGCAGGAGGAGCACCTAAAAGTTATCAAAAATAAATACTTGATTCAGGGGAGGTATATTTGCTTTAGAGGCAACATGTGGAGGCGATACGAGGAGGCATTTCACAGAAAGAAGGATGGTCTGTGGTGATGGAGGTGGGTTGTAAGGACATAGAGGTGTGGCTAGAGGTTACTCAGCCTAGATCGAGAGTGAATGATGTGTGTTCAGATGGAGACAACTCCCTTATAGATATGATCACCCCTTTTGAGGTGAATGTTTTGCCTGTAACGGAGGTCATGGTGACAGAAGTGTGGCCGGTGGGTTTAGGCATGCCTGTGCAGCATGAAGAGGGGGGGCATCCCCCAAAAAAATAATAAAAAAAAAGAAATAAAAATAAAATAAAAAATAAATAAATGCCCTAGGAGGAGTGGTCTGATTACCACTGACAGACCCACCGCAGGAGCTCCTGCTCGTTAATGCTTTTTTTACCTATTATTTTGTCAGAGTTAAGTAAAGGTTTGGGTTGGTACCCCAATAGGTCGGCCTCCGAATTTCTATGGGACAGGTTTATGCATGGGTACATTGCCGGTAGGTGGAACAGGGCAGTTTGGTTTTCCCAGAATTTTGAAATTAGCTCCAGAGCTGCCGTTGATTGGGGAGGAGAAGTGAGTAAGGAAGTGTTATTGAGTTGTATGTGTGGCCCTCTCTACCCCCCTTCTTTTTCCTGTCAGTCCGATTTAGGGTTCCGGTTATTTCCCCGGTGGGGGTGGTACCGAAGAAAGAAGTGGGTAAACTTAGGTTGTTCCAGCATCTGTCTCACCCGCATGATATGTCTGTGAATGATGCGGTGGCTAAATCTGAGTGCTCGGTGGGCTATCAATCCTTTAAGGACGGTTTGTTGACAGTGCAGCGTTGAGGGGCTGGTGCATTGCTAGCAAAACTTGCTTTGGAATCGGCGTACAGGCATCTGCCTTTGCATCCATTTTCCTTGAGTTATATTGGGTTTTGTTTGCAGGAGAAGTTGTTGTACCTGGGTATTGAAATTGACACGGTTGCAGAGTGTTGAAGGCTTCCTACGGAGAAGGTGGCTAAGTTGAGGGGTGGGATTGATTCATTTCAGGGTGAGTGCAAAGTGCAGTTGAAACAGGTGTAGTCGCTGCTTGGTCTTCTTAATTTCGCTTGTAGAGTGATACCCATGAGAGAGGGCTACGGTGGGGATTACAAAGGCAAGGCATTTTGTGAGAATATCCAAAGAGATTAGGGACGATTTGGCTATGTGGCGATTGTTCTTGGGAAGTTTTAATGGAGTTTGTTTGTGGCCCCTGCATGTCGCCAATAATGTGGAGTTGCAATTGTTTTCGGATGCTGCTGGGTCTTCCGGGTTTGGGGTTTACCTGGACGGGGAGTGGTGTGCAGCAGCCTGGCCATGTGCTTGGCGTCAGGAGGGTCTCACAAGGAATCTCTTGTTGTTGGAATGGTTCCCTATCATTGTAGCTATCGAGTTGTGGGGTGTTCATCTGCAAAATAGAAGTATATCTTTCTGGTGTGACAATTTGGGGGTGGTGCATGCCATTAATAATCAGAAGGCTACCTCCCTGCCAGCGTTGAGGCTATTGAGACATTTGGTTTATGGATGTTTGACACTTAACATTACCTTTAGGGTGAGGCATGTTCCTGGGACTGCTAACGGGATTGCGGATGCTTTGTCTAGGTTTGATTGGCAGAAGTTTTGCTTGCTAGCCCCCCATGCTAATGTTACTGGTGTTTCATGCCCTGATTTTGTCTAGGAGATTCTAAGGCCGGCATATAAGAGCTTGCAAAGCGTTCAGTTGCACCTGGGACCTTGAAGAAGTATCGGGAGGCTTGGTCGTCCTGGGAGGGGTTTTTGTGGATCGGATGAGGCTCGAGGTAAGATGGCGCAGCATTGTTTTCAGGCTGCTAGGTCAAAGGCATATGTGGTGTCTGCTTTGTCTGGTATTTCCCTTTTCTGCAGATTAATGGTAGTCGGGATGTGACCAAGCAGGCATTGGTGCGTAAAGTGTTAAGAGGGTGGGCTAGAGTTTGTCCCCCTTTGGGAGACAAGCGTACACCTGTTGATAAGAGAGGGTTAGTGTTAGGAGCCGCGGCGGTGCCAGCCGCCGCGACTCACTCACCTGCGTCCCGGCCGTCGTTATGACGACCAGGACGTCACTTCGGGCCATGACCCGGCCGTTGCCAAGGCAACGGTCGGACGCTTTCTATCCAGCGCCGCATCCCGGCAATGAAACTAAGCCGGACGCGTGTGGGCTAATTAATGCATTAAAGCAATTATACAATGGGGCTGTGTATTGTCAGAGCCAGGCTCTGATTCGCTGCTGACAGTATTTAAGGCAATGAGGTCTGCTGCCTCATTGCCAGTTATAGCTTCTGTTTGCCAGTCTGCTGACCTGCTCTGTGCCTTGTTCCTGTCTGTTGGAAATTCTACTGATTACCCGTGTATGACCCCTTGCCTGGATTTGGACCCTGACTGTGTTTCTCGTGACCTTGACCTCTGGCTTGAATACCGACCTCCTTGTCTGCTCGTGACCCCTGACCTTGGCTTGTTTTTCGGATCTGCTATCTGCTGCCGGCCCTTGACCTCTGCTTGGACTCCACTCCGCTTGCCTGGGTTCTCCCCAGCCGGTACACACTTCACGACCCTCTGTCAGTCTGCAGCCCAGCCTATCCCCACCATCAGGGGCTCCAGTGAACTCCTGACTGGCAGAGTAGACCCCGGGTTGTGTTGTGCCGGCTGGAGGGGGTCCTAACAGTTAGTTGATCTTTTAAACGTTATTTTGGTTGTGGCTACTAATGAGTTTGAGGCGGCTTTGTTTCGACTGGTGTTTGTAATGGCTTTTTTCGGGGCTTTCAGAATAAGCAAGTTGGTAGCTTTGTCTAGTGCGGAAATTGTTGCAGGATTGCTTTACAGGAATGTTGTGGTTAAAGATGAGAATATTGCTTGTAAGATACATAAATCAAAAACTGGTCTTTTGGGTAGGGGGAAGTGGTTTACTTTGCATCGTAATCAGGATATAACAGTTTGTCCGGTTGAATTGACAAGATTGTACAGGGACATGTCTCCTGCTCCCGGTAGTAATTGACTTAGGCATCCTTATGGTTTTCCCCTTACGAAGTTTCAGTTTTCATCAGTCTTCAAGAATTGTGTTGTTAAGCTTGGTCTGAGTGCAGCAGAATATGGGACTCATTCCTTTAGGATAGGGGCGTCTACAGTAGCAGTGGAGGAAGGTGTGTCTGAGCAGAGGATCATGGCTTTAGGTAGATGGAGGTCCAAGTGTTTTAAGCGGTATGTTAGGCCAGCTGTTGCGCTAGGCTTAATAATGCGATGTAGTAAGGCTGACCCATGACATGCATTGCTTGTCTTGTTGAAAGGAGGCGCGGAGGGATTTGCCATTTCTTTTCCTCGGGGACCTGATTGGCTTTGGCACCCCGGGGTTTCCGGTTTTACCTCCGTATGGGTCACCTTGCGTTGCGCGCAAAGGTAGCAGTGCTTTCTCTAATACTATATATTATGTTTTGACATTTATTTTATATGCATTATTACTCCATGTTGCAGGTTCACGACAGGATGAGCCCTGCTCATGATTTGTGCAAATTCCCCTGGGGGGAGTCAGTAAGATGGTTAGGTGTTAGGGGTTTGCGTTGGGCGTCACGGTTGAATATTCTAAAGATAGCGAGAGAAAGTTTGGGCACCCTTCAGAACTTATAATTCACCTTGGGGGGAATGACCTGGGTAAACGGAAGGGTTTAGAGCTCATCGAGAAGATAAAAGCTGATATTGAGACCATTAAGTTACATTGGCCAACAGCTCACCTTGTTTGGTCCGGCATTATCCCTAGGCGCAATTGGAGAGGGGTGGATAGACCAGCTCGGATTGAGAAAGCTCGCGGGAAGGTCAATAGAGCGGTGCGGAAAATCTTTCAGGAAGTAGGTGGTGGTTATATTAGCTATCCTTCCATTAGGGCTTCTTTTATGCAGTATTATAGGCCTGATGGTGTACACTTGTCTGATTTGGGTATGTACTATTTTATAGAGCAGATTTTTAGTTTTCTTGTTTGGCTTTGAGAGGTCAGTTGATGGCGGGCTGCGGTTCCTGGGGGGGAACCTTAGCTGTGGTGGTAAGCAGCCCAATCAGCGGCCAATTTGGTTACATTTAAGGCGTAGTAGGCACTCTCCCTTAAAGGGATTTGGCAATTAGTCAGAATAGCCCTTCGGGATTAGGGGGCTCCACTTAGGCGGGCGGGGATCAGCTAATGTGCCAAATGGGGGAGTTTGGCATTTTTAGGCCTAGTCGGGTCCAAATTAGTTTGGACGTACGTTACAACTTGCAGGTGTGGGCTGGAGGCTGATTGGTCTGCTTAGATTTGCCACCAATTTTTTTCCAGCAGATTTGCCTTTAATCAATTCCTGACCTTTCAAACGCCAGAGCAAGTCTCTGTGTCGTTATTTTATTTCGTTAAGTTAACTCTTGTAAGGGTAAAATATGGTAAAGGTATAAGGTCCACCGTAAGTGGTTTAATATAACAGAGGGATGGAATTAGCCCCAGGTGATATAAACGCTGCAGGGGCAGGTAGATGAAAAAGTTCAGGCATAGCAAGAGTTAACTTCTATGGGTAGTAGTGTAAAACTGAGTTATCCAATCGGGAAGGACGGAAGGGGAGGATTTAGCCCTCAGAGAGGCTTATAACATATAGGAAGAGGTTTTAACTTCCTTTTGCCGTCTGTCACGAGCCGCAGCGGTACGCCACATCCTGGCGTGATCTAGCTGCCGAGCGTGTGCTCTATTTCTATGCTCTGTTTTTATTCTTTGGGATTATCCTTGTTGCATAGATGCAGGAGGGTGTAGTGACATCCTCCAACTCAAGGGGGAGCTCTTATATTATTTAAACTGGTTCATTTATATTTTTATACATGCTTCCTGGTTATGTTATTACCTATGCCAGTTCTAGCTAGTGATTAATTATAAGCCTCCTGAGGCTGATTGTCAGCCCTGTTCTCCTCTGACCTGATTGGCTCTCAGTACTATTTTAGGCAGTGAGGTCTGAGCTTCACAGCCGATTATAGCTTCCAGTTCCCTGTCTGCTAACCTGCTCCTGTGCTATTTGGTGTAAGCCTTCTGGATTGAACTACTGTGTATGACCTTTGCCTGTTTCTGGACCTTGAATCTCTGCTTCTGACCCCGACCTATTGCTTGAACCTGGATTTTGAACCTCTGCTTGTGACCCCGATCTTACGCCTGTCTCTAAACCAGTGGCAGATCCGGGGGGGGCGATCAGGGCGATCAGGGCGATCGCCCCCCCCTAGCAGGGGCTTGCTGCCGGCGGCTGCACACTATGTGCAGGTCCGTTCGGCAGAGAGAGTTAGGGAGAGAGTTCTGCCCAACTGCTCTGATTGACACAATCAGAGCAGCCAGGCAGGACTCTCTCCCTAACTCTCTCTGCCGAACGGACCTGCACATAGTGTGCAGCCATCGGCAGACTTAGGTGTCAAAAAGGGGGCGGGGCTAAATCGTCCCCCCTAAATCGCCCCCGGTACAATTAAGTTCTGGATCCGCCCCTGCTCTGGACTCAGAACCTGTGCCTGTGACCCCTGACCTTGGTTCGTTCCTTGGATACGTTGTCTGCTGTCTGCCATAGCATTCTCTACCTGGGTTCTCCTTGGCCAGTACACATCTCACAACCCTCTGTTTGTCTGCAGCCAAGTCTGTCCCCACCACTAGGGGCTCCAGTGAACACCAGACTTCAGAGCAGACTCCGGGTTTTGCTGTACTGGCTGGAGGGGTTCCTAACACCGTCTGGAGAGTTTACCCACCCACCCATTCCCTATTTTGGTATAGGAGTGAGTATTCGTTAGTTGTCATCTAAGTGATTCATGCATCTAATTTACAAGGGGCGGTAAGCAGCCCAATCAGCGGCCAATTTGGTTACATTTAAGGCGTAGTAGGCACTCTCCCCTTAAAGGGATTGAGCAATTAGTCAGAATAGCTCTTCAGGGTTAGGGGGCTCCGCTTAGGCGGGTGGGGCTCAGCTAATGTGCCAAATGGGGGAGTTTGGCATTTTTACGCCTAGTCGGGTCCAAATTAGACGGAAGTTACAACTTGCAGGTGTGGGTTGGAGGCTGATTGGTCTGCTTAGATTTGCCACCAATTTTTTCCAGTAAATTCGCCTTTAATAAATTCCTGACCTTATAAACGCCAATTCAAGTCTCTGTGTCGTTATTTTATTTTGTTAAGTTAACTCTTGTAAGGGTAAAATATGGTAAAGGTATAAGGTCCACCGTAAGTGGTTTAATATAACAGAGGGATGAAATTAGCCTGAGGTGATATAAACACTGCAGGGGCAGGTAGATGAAAAAGGTCATGCATAGCAAGAGTTAGTTCACTCTTGTAAGGATAAAATATGGTAAAGGTATAAGGTCCACCGTAAGCTGTTTAACAGATTTGACTTTTGTTATTAATCTGAAACAACAAAATATCAACACTGTAAATAAAAAATAAAGCAAAAAGCCTATAAAATATCATTCCATTTACTGTAGTATTTCTATACAGTATGTATAACTAATGAACAGTAGTTCACACAGAATGCTTATGCTTAAGTAAGAACAAAGTTCCATTCTGAGCGTTCTATGACAAAAAAAAGCACTGGTGATACCTATTTAATACAACTGGTTGCTACAAAACAAGATCTTTAATAAAGTTACTCACATAGTGATTCGCTAACATTTGTGTCTCAGTGTCAGTTTATCACATGATTTTACAAGTGATACTGTATATGAGTGATGTAGTAACAGGATAAAGAAGTGCTAAGTGTACTATTTATGCTTTAGATAATTGTGAAAAATAAGGACAATGCGAGTTACAACATTTTAAAAGGTTGAGAATCACTGTTTAACATTAGAAGAATGAATAGACTAGAAAAAAGTAAACTATTTTTCATTGTGTAACATAGTTTTATGATTAACTAGTGTTTCTTATTCAACTTAAGTTGTTTAAATACAATGACACCTGATTTAGAGTTTACTTCACAAAAATTGCCACCTAACATGTATTTTGAGTTTCACATATCTTAAGATACATGTAACTCAAAGTACCGTGTAAGAATGTGGTAGTAAAGATATTCCAGTAACCATCAACAACTTGATAATGGGGGCTGCCATTTAAGTAAAAAGGAATAATAATTAAACTAATGTGCCACTCCCAAATTACAACCCGCACCAGTATTTATAGTCTGGGCTTGTTAGCACTAATGTTGGAAAACAAACAGCATGGGGTGCTATGAGGAAACGGGGTGCTACTGGACTGAGAACGTTGTATTCATCACCCGTTTCTCACTGTTTAATGTATTTTTTAATCCTTGGCCCAGTTTAAGTATATACACCAGAGCATCAGTGTATTATGTGTATTATTATTTCATGTTATCAGGTATATTTTGCCCTTTCTCTTCCCTGCAATATTGTATGTAGTAGAAATATAAAGAATATTGCCATACTGTGTGAAAATAACAGGACAGCAGAAGTCATTTTGCTTGTGTTAGCTAAGGTAATTACCATTTGTCTCAAATGTCCATTGATATGAGGTGCAGCTTCATATTTCAGGTACTTTTCATATCTGGTAAATAAAAATTTTACTAGAAAGAAATAAACTATATATTAGTGAGCTTATCCGGGCCTTGTGTTCACATGCAATTAAAACTTCTCATTTTGCTGGCTTATGTGGTTACTCTGGTTAGGATTATTATATGTCATTTGTTTATTTACAGTGCCAGATTTAGCATTAGGGGCAGTGAAAGCTGAGGAGCAGATTTTTCTCTACACAGCACTAATATCCAATGTTTCCCGTAGGATGTAAGTTCTCACAAACAAGGCCCTATTTCTTGTAATCTCCTTTGACCATTACACCTTTGGTCTGGTCCTCTGCACTTCTAGGCCTGCTTACTCATCACGCTCACTATCTAGTCATTAACTTGATCTGCAATACTATGTTCTTTGTTTGTACTCTTTTCATTTGTAAAGGACTGGCCTTATAATGATAATGTGTAGTGCAATTGTGTGTATTTCCTATATTCACATCTCAGGCCCACTCGCATCTCTCGTTCCATTTTTCCACATACACACAATATTTTAGTCCATTTCTACTTCCATAGTCTTGCCAATTATTGAACATGCCCTAACCCCCAATCATATACCTTACACCACTAGACATCTAAACAAACAAGTACACCTACCTCTTCTCTATGTGCTTTATAATACTTCAACTAACACTTAATATTTTACATCCTAGCATCTAGACTTAACCCCAGCATCTCAACATTAAAAACAAAACTAGAGTACACCACCTTAGAAGCCGAGTCACGGGACATCAAAAGGTCTCACAAAGCAATCCACAGCTACAATAGGATGAGATCTGACATGGAAATAGAATGAAACTAATAATCTGATCAATAAATAAAAATATCACTTAGGTAGACAATAAGAGGAGTAGATTCTTGGATAAATTCTCTATATCTAAATTCTCGTTAATGTATGTAATGTAATCAGGGTTGAACTTTACAGTATTTGTGAAACTACTAGTCTTAGCATGGTCTGATGGCAGCTAGAGTCTCATGCTTGTAGGTTGCTTAATATTGCCATAGAGTAACCAATTCGTCTTTCAGTCCTATTCCTGTCACTGAGAACATAAGAGTGGAGAGAGATTTAAAATCAGGGCAGAAAATTTGTAAAGCCTGGAAAGCTGGTGGAGAAGATGTGCAGCATGATCCCATTGTTTTTTTTGTCTAATTTGCAATAATACACTTATCTAACAATATACACACTGAAATGTCTGGTTTTAAATCATGCATTATTGTTGTGTGTTTCAAAACGATTGGAGAAGTTTTATATGTATTATGGTAAGTGTTGGAGTAGAGGACATTACATAAAGTATTTGATCTTGATATTTTGTATTAATTTTAGTAGGTGTACTATATGTATTATTCAATGACTTTGGGTATGTCTGTTGTGAAATATGTATGGACTGCATTTGCCATCTGAAATGCAGTGTATGGGGAGAGTTTATGCTGGTTAGAGATTTTAAAAAGTGAAAGGGTTAATGTCTTGCCAGACTGGGGATGGCTAAAGCAATTGAGCTAGAGCTAAGCTAAGGTAATCCTTCAAATTTTGCAAACAAGAATAATATCCAAAGATGCAGAATGACTCATCAAAACCTTATTCTTACATATACACCTCTTAGGAGGCATAATGTGTGTGATTATATTTTTCCAAAATAGTTTTCACATGTAGTTCACAGTAGAACAGAAACAGAAAAAACAACATAATAATAGTGCAGTGCATTTACAATGTAACACTTTTATAAATTAACTATATAAATTCTATATTAACTATGAAATATGAATATTCTGCAACCAACAATAAATGTGAACCTGCCTCCAACTAGTAAAGATGTATCTAGAAACACCCTCTTGTGCTTCCACTGACTTCATCACAAGCATATCTGGCATTTCAAAATGTATCCATTGTGATTTTTCTGTTATAGGCAAGTTGCTAAGACATTGATATGGCAAATTCTCCAGCCATTTTCTCTCATATACAAGACACGGAGAAGAATATATATGGCATAATACCTTCTTTACTAATAAAAAGTTAGAAAACACTATGCACTCGCATATGAAACACGATATGGCATAAAACATTTTTATGTTACAGGACCACTGGGGTGAGTCTATTACAAGATTTAACGGTTCTGAATGTGCAGAAAAACAAAGTATTTTAGTTGGTCCCCGAGTTTCTTAAGCTTTATTCCTCCACCGAGACAAAGTTCCACAAGAGCTTGCAGGAATCCATGTTTGTATTAATCTGAACTATGCATATTAGTCCTTGATGGGCAACAATGAAAGTTGTCTTCTCTAAACAGCCTTATCTGTAATGTGTAGTTCTGTGGAGCGGTCACATAGCATTTCATAGACTGTGACCACATTGATTGTAATGTTGCGAGCATGGGGCCTAATGCCCTCTCTGTCTGTATTATTCAGTATTGTTTTATTACTGTGTTTGTTTCCAATTGTAAAGTTCTACGGAATTTGTTGGCAATTTATAAATAAATGTTGATGATGATATCACTCCCTGCTCTTCCTCTACAATCAATTTCCATTCTCTCAGCAGAGTTTTACTAAACCCTCCTCTATGGTGGTAACATCCCTTCGTTGGGCTCTGCCACTTCTTTGCTAGTGGTTCCTCAGCCTTGCTCACTTCTCTGCGAGGGTAGAATCACTCACCTGTTTGGGCTCTGACACTTACTTGTTAGTGTACACTAAGCCCTGCTCACCCTTCCTCTGCATAATATCACATGTTTACTGCCTCTCTGATATCAGGAGGAGGTCTCTGTATTCACTCCATCAGATGCTGTGTTTGTCTATCTGTCATACAGCCACAGTCTGAGGTAATTTTCCCTCAAATCTGTCCCATCTCACTTCTATTCTTTTTTGCAATAATGTACTTTGGCCCTTGTGGAAGAAGGCCACAGACCCGTTGCCCAGATTCCTTCCTCCCCTCCATCCCAGATCCCTGGCTATCGCTCTCTCACCACACATATTTCCTCAGATCATATGAGTGTTATGTTTCGAAACCAACTGTTCCTGGTGTCTCCTCTGGGTCCTAGTGCTGGGACTACAAATTCAGTCACTGGGATATGTGAATAGCAACCCCAGAGGGGCCATTACAAGTATATCATAGAATAACAGATGATCCCCACCAAGCTTTGCTTGATTGGACTGGCCTCATAGGGCTGTAGTGCCCATATATGCCACTGATGAGGAGTATTGCACACTCCAAGATTTATAAATGCCCAAACAGACAGAAGATGACTTCCAGGTGCCTCTGTGGCTGTCATCTTAGTTGAGGGAAAATACCCTCACAGTAATGACATCTATGGATGAGAGGCAGCCTCACAGGTAAAGTTTCTAATGCAAATCCTGTCACTGTAATCAGGGTTTGTTTGTAATGTTGTGCCAGAATATAGTGCATATAGTTTCAAGGAGATGCAGTGCCTTGCGTGCACAAAATCCCTGAGCAGAGCAAATGGACAATGATTTAGAGGAAAGAGTCCACTGTTTAACAGTGTGTTTATAGTTGAATTGTGGACAAGCAAATATTGAGACTGAAGGAAAGCTTCCCACATGCTTGAGGAACTTGCATTGATAGTACTCTCATTGATTTTACACAGCTTTTTTTTAACAGTTTTATGGAGAAACCACCTACCAGGGAGATCATTTGAAATGAGAGCAGAGCTAAATTACCATTATAGCACTTCTACAGCATGGAATTCACCTCTAGCATAAAGGTAACCATTTTGGTTTAAAACTTTTTTTCTCTTTGCGACATTTACTCTATGACAAAAGCAGTTATTTGTCCTGTATTCTGACTGGAATAAAAAAAATAAGTGTAGCGCCGGCGAACATGATGGCCCGTACATATGTACTAATGTCAGGGATTGTTAAAGTTTTGCTCACAGTGACCTCACTGAGACCAAGGGAACAATCAAAAAGTAACAGTTAGGTGAGAAGAATGACTGGATACTAGGAGCTGATAAGTAGCAGTTGGAGGAGCAGAAGGAGTATGGCGGAGAGGAGAGGAAACAGTATTGAACAAGGGATACAGCGGTAATGAGAGAGAGCAGCGCTGTATAGAAAGAGGGAGAGCCATAATAGGAGACATTATAAGCTGGACTGTTGTGAGAGATATGAACAGAGGAGCACAGAGTGAAAGCCCATAGTCTGTAACTCAGGGGTATTTCTGAGCGTTATCCCTCCCTCACCTCACCCCCATTCTCTCCAGCCACATCTCCACCCAGTTTTTCTTTTTCCCCTTCCTGTTTTTTTGGCAGTCCCCCTTCCCCGTCTCCTGGTTTCTTTGGCATTCTCTACCCGCCCTCCTGGTTTCTTTGGAATTCTCTAACTCCCTTCTGTTTTCTTTGGCATTCTCTCACCCCCCTCTCCTGTTTTCTTTGGTATTTTCTCACCCCCCCCCCCACCCCTGCTTTCTTTGGCATTCTCCCCACCCCCTCCTGTTTCATTCCCCCTATTTTCTTTGGCATATTCCTGCCCCTCTTCTGTTTTCATTTACATATTCTTCCCCCTCTTGTTTTCTGTGGCCTCATCTGCCCCTATTTTCTCGGTATTACTGTACTTACCTTCTCTTCTTTTCTCTGCTTCTCCACTTCATTCTTTTGTCTTCTCTATTCTTTGGCTTTGACTCCTGTCGGCTCCTCTTCGCTGACAGCGTCATGACACCATGACGCTGTCAGCACCCGGGACCCAGGCAGTATGGGAAATGCGATGCTGCACTATAGCTACACCACAATGCAGACTTAGGGTCTGCAGAATGGAAAGGACGCGGGTGGGCATTGCACCCTGGTGAACGTACCGCCCGCAATTACTTAAACAATAATTAATATTATTAACTGGCCACAGTGCCGCCCCACAGAAGCCGGCATCTTTGGCAGCTGCTAATGTTGGCACCAGCCCTGTATATATGTATTTGCTTAATGAAGATTGTATTGCTATTTTAAATGTTTACAGAGGTTTAAAGTAATTTAGATAGGTATTGTATATAGTTGTATATCAATATTTTAATATAGGAAGTATTATATAAGTAGTACTATAGGTACCTCAAGTTTATAATATACTAAAGATATCTATTTTAGGTGCTATGCACAAAATGTTGTAGTGTGGTTTTTTTTAGTTATACTTGTGCTATTTTGTTTATCATGCTATAGTAGTATAATTTTATATAAAATTAGAAAGACCAATTTGGTGTTAGAATACTTCCTTTGTGTGTGCCTGTGATCCAGTGTAGGGAGGCAGAGGGTTCCTTGGTCTCTCTGTGGTGTTGCCAACTCCTGAACACTACCCCATGAAAAGCCTACAGTACTTAGACCAAGGTGGAGGCACTGCGCAAAACTGAACACAAGGTAAAGAGTCCATTTGGAGACAGGACACACAAAGATTAGTACACACTCTAGCCGAGAAAAAGGGGTGTTACATAAAAAAATCAGCACTGTAGCAAATGAATATCTAACGTTTTAAATTACTGAAGCAGTATAAGCAGTAAATACAACATAAAACAAAGAAAAATAATTGTTAAAAAGTACTCACAGTAATACTTTTTAATTTTTCCATTATTATCTAGTGTTTTTATACACTATACTGCTCATCTTGAAGGATATAATAAATCCAATACTACAAGGAGAGGGACACTCTGAAGCACAATACAAGATATTACATTATTCAATGGAGTCTGAGCACTGAAGTGATAACACAGTAGATAATCTGGTTTGTGAAGAGTTCCAATTCTTTGGGGATAACAACACAAGATGAGTTCATCACATCCAATTATTTCCAGAGACTTACTTAATGTTAATGTCTTATGATTCTTATTAAGTATAGTTTCATACTAAAAGCATAATTCAAAATAAGACGGTTATCCCTGCTGTTTAATCAAGCTGATCTTTTCTCAGCCTTGAACAGCATAGTGCCCAAAGAAAACTGACCCTGGGTACTATTAGAGATGAAGAAAATAGAAGAAATGCATTATTTTGATAAGACATGAGGATGTAGACAGAGTTTCCCTAGAGACTATCCAGAGAGGAAGGTCCCTATGATTGAGCTAATCTTCTTATAAACATCGCTGTTCACTTATTTATGTATTATTTTATCTGACTCATGTCAAGGCATCAAGCAAAGCCATGAACTTCCCATGGGAACCTTTTTATCATACTTAAATGCAGCTCCATATTGCCATCACTGAAAGCAATTCAATTTTATTATTATCTCATCATTTTTTGCTTCAGTAGTTTTCTTTGACTTGAAGAGACCCTTCTTTCTAATTTTATACAAAACATTGATTAGGATTAAGTTAATAAAATACAAAATGTATTAAATCTAAGGTGTGTGCATGTACTGTTAAGTACCTGATGGTCATAGAATAGTAAAATGTAATAAAATCTGTAAACATTTTTACTCATCCTAAAGCACATTTTCAATAAGGCACTCATTTTTTGTATTTGCACTTCACTTAAATGTATATATTTAATGACCTAAAATAATCTTTCATGGAATACATTTAATGTTTTTTTTACAAAAAGCACATGACAAGTTACTGCACACACAAAATATTTTTCAAGCTCTAATTCAGAGCATATTTATTGTGAAGCAAAATACTTTATATAAGGATATTTAACAATGCCACATGATCATTGAAGGCCAATGAAAACCAGCTTACGATTTTCATATATAACAAGTGTATTTATATAAAAAAAAAAATTGTGTATCTTATGTAATATAATATGAAAATATAATACAGAGGTATCATTTTACATGTGAACTCAACAACATCAGCATCTTTCATTTAACCTCTTCAGTACTAAGTATGCGTGAGACCCATCCTTAGCACACAGGGGGATAATAGAAGTTAAAATTTTGCCTACCTGTCCCCCACAGCTATTTTATGTCAATGGTAGATGTAGTAGATACGGGATTTAATGGCGTTATTGAGCTGAACCCTCCATTGTCTACAGAAAAATAATGAAGAGCAATGGGATTGAGAGAGGGCCCTACAAATTTCATATGTTGCCATATTAGCAACTAGTAAATAACCAGACATATACTATATAAAATGTTCAGAAGTTTAGATAATGGGGGTGGGGAAGGGGGTTGTTATAATGCCAACATTTCAACCATCCTGGTTTCAATAAGTTAAGGGGTATCCTAATTTAACGTGGTAGGTTGTCTAGTTTTCAAAATGATGTGCCTTGTTGGGTTAACTATATTCTTCCTATGCATATAATACATTTAAATCAAAACAAAATAGCAATAAAAATTTTTTTTTTTTTTGCTGTGACAGAAGATATAGGCAGAATAATTATAGGTTCTGAAAATTCAAAGTCTTCTGAAAAAGCAAAAAAAAAACACCAAAGTATAATTTGTGTGGGTACAGCATATACAGATTACTGATTACTATTGTTGTTGGAATGTGACCAGCCCAAAAAGTGCCAAATAGATACAAGTTTAAAGACTGCAATTTCATTTGAAAACCTGCAAAGTTAAAATCATGTACAAAATGCTTATGCTTTAAATCAAGTGTCAGATATATATTCAAATATACTTTGACAGATGTATATAGGGGCAGTAGTTTCAAGTAATAATTTTTAGATTCACATTAACACTACTCATATGATTTATTCTAAAAAGGTTATGGCTATTAATCTATTCACTATGCAGCCTAAATAAACTGCATGATCTTTAATGGACTAAACGCCCACATGTTAGGCATTAATCCCATCATAGCGCTCCTATATTGCAGAGAATTAAAAACAAAACATTAGCCAAATAGATAACTAAAAGTAATGTTTTTAAACCCCCAGTGAACATTGCACCTTGTTTGCACATCCATCTGACATTAGTTTTGAGGGAGAAGTAATATTTATGACTCTACCTTAGTGCATCAGATGTCAAAGTACATATTATATGTAATATACAAATATAGTTATATAAAGTAAAAAGTTATTCAAACATATAGCTTTTCATTCCAAGCTAGTATATATAATACAGATAATTGTGAATTACTTTACTGTTAATTGCATTCCTTCTCCATGGAAGTCTTTAATATGGGGTAGCTTCTGTTTTGTTTAGCTAGAGACAGGTCAAACAAAAACACCCCTCAGAGAGAGTATATAAATTTAACTCCAACTTCTCCTCTAAGTTTGTTAGTACTTCCCAAACATATAAAAGCATATCACATAAACTTGGTGGGATTTTTGTAGGCTGCCATGGAGTATCTCCAAGAGTACCTCTATCTTAGCCTTTACTATGGAATGTACCCAATCAATACATAAACGGGGTGGGCAATAAGTAATCAATAACCAGGATATGCTGCATCAAGAATTTATTTAGTGTCTGGATGAAGGACATGTCTGCCAATTTGAGAATCTCTCAATGGAAAAACCTCAAGGTAACTTGACTTGAAATTATATGGAAGGATGTCCATCCAGCTGCTTTACACAACTCTTTCACAACTCTACCTCTTGAGCGCCTTCTATGCTCAAGATGTAGATACCGCTCATATTGAATGAGCTTTCAGTACTTCAGGTACTTGCTGCCCACTCCTTTTGTATGCCTGTACAATCACATTTCTGATCCATCTGGACATAAATTATTTAGAAGGAGTATATACTTTCTGATAGCCTGCAGGTTGTTCTGTTTTTCTGAACCTCTGTGTTGCAGTGAATACAGTTACTTTTCTTTCTCATCTTTAGGTTGTGGAAAGAAAGCTGGTAGCACTACTTCTTATTTGTTGTGAAATGTAGATTCTACTTTTGGTAGAAAGGCAGGATTGGGTCTCAACAGCACTGCTTGTAACTGCCTAATGCTCCTGCAAGTAGTCACTGCCCTTAGAAATAACACATTTAAAGTCATCCATTTCAACGATACTTGTTGTTGTTGTTGTTTTTAAAATGGGTCCTCCATTAGCATATTGAAGACTAAATTGAGGTCCCATGGAGCCAGAAACAATTTGACTGAAGGATAGATCCTCTTTACTGCATGGAAAAATGTATAGTTAGTTCTTTTGAAGCTAATTTATTTTCCAGTAAGACTCTTAATGCCGATGCTTGTACTATTAGTGTGGCTATACAAGCCTTAGTAAGTCCATTTTAAAGGAAATATAAGATGTGTGGAACAGTCATTGAAGTTAGATTAACGTCACACAAAGACAGAAATCTCTTCCATAAAAATAATGGAATTATTCTTTTTCTAGCTCGTTGGAATGTACTGCAACCCCATCATTTCTGAGCATTTCCCGATCAATCTCCAAGCCATAAAAACTAGGTGTTTTAAATTTTGATGTAGGACTGGACTTTTTTAAAGGCATTTTCCATGCTATTGGAAACCAAGGACACCTTGGCCAAAATGAATAGGTATTGGTCCTGATTTTTCCTTTTTAAATTTCCTCAGAACACAAGGTATGAGAGGAAATGGAGGGAATATTAAAAACTATTAAGGCATTGATATGATTCATGGAAATTGGAAAAATAGGGATCGGGGCAATCTCCTATCTAAGAAGTAGATGTCCTGGATCTTTAAATTAAATTTTAAACAAAGATTTCAAACTTAAATGTTTTGTTGGAATATATTGTTTCTTTTTATCGATCTGTAATTTTCTTTATTCTCTTTTTTTATTATTTTCCCATGTTCCTTATTTGCCGGAGTTACAATTTAGAGAAGATGAAGACTGGACTTCTGGTTCAGTATATTGTTTTATATTGTTTTATATTTGCTTGTTAAGGAAAGATGTTTTTGTAATTATTGTTGCAATGGGAAGAAGAGGGAATTAGTATTAGTAGTATGTTCATGTGAAGAGGAAATCAGTATTGGTCACAAGCCTATTCCTGCTCATCTGACTGCGGTTCAGACGCAGATATCTAAGGTGAGGTTTGGCTTCATTATGGAACACATTTCTGGATACGACACATCAAAATTTCTTTTAATATTTTCTTATATCGTTATCAGTAATCACGAGCTTATTTGCGGTCAGTACTTTGTCAATTGAGCTTGAATAATATGTATCTTTTTGACCTAATTATGTCCGTAATGAAGTTTAGGTATCGATTATATTTCAAATTTCCTTTTCCTTCTCCACATAGCCATGTTTGATGAATATATCATTATTTATTTTACATTGTGTTTTTATACTTTCTGTACATTGTATAATTATATTGAATTGGAGAGTTGTGGAATGAGTTAAAATCAGGAGTCACATGATCGGAGTACGGGGATATTAATAGTACCCGCTGAATCGATGTCACATTACCTTGAAAAAGATTGAAGTGGATAGTCAAAACGCGTTGGTGAAATGGCACGGGAAAGTGGATTGCCTACCTGAGATAATCTTCATCTTATGCAGAGGAATCGCTAAAACATTTTTGGACGTGATTGTTTCCGATGTAGTATGCGCTTCATGTTTCTGCTATCTGGAACAAGCTACTATAATCTTTTGTGAATGTGACTGTTTTATGAATTTTATTGTTTTTCATTAAATATGAGTGCTTTTATACTATGTATTGCACTAGAGATTTTTATTTTTCTCTCATGTGATGAGTAATTACCAGTGGTGCTGATGCCCTGGGGTGGATTGAGACTGTTTGGGAATTCAACACAAGCACCTGCTACGTGAATATAGGGCGAGTAGACTCTGTAAGTTTTATTCTTTGTGTTACAAGATTTGAGTATAAGAAATTAAATATAAACTGTCAGTATTCCGAGATGTGTGTATATTACGGGTGAAGGAATTTGCCCGATCTATCCTACATATTATTACACAGGATTTGTTTAAAGGATTATACTTGTTCCGAATGGGGGATCAATTGCGCTGATTGTAATTTCAAATTTCTATCCTAGGGAATAATTTTGGGAATTACACATAACACAAACACTCCTTCAGATTCTGCCATAAATGTCTGATCACCAGCTGAACAAATCCTTTAGGAGAAATTCAATTAACCGCAAGATTTTTCTTAGAAATCTTTGCTGATTTTTCCTTTCATTTCATAGAAATGTGAGAGAAAATAACCATTGGTTTTACCGTAGTAACAGTAAAAATGCGGAAGCGCAATGTTCTGAGGATCATCATTGCTAATTGAATTTCCCACTTTGTGTTTTGTTTTCCTTCTTGCTTTCTCCAGGCTCTACAAGACTAATGACGAATGAATACACTATTACTATCTGTCGTGATCATAGAGCTTGCAGTTATTTATAAGGGATAAATCAAAACTCCCCTCCTCCCCTCTTCCCCTTCTCCCGCCACCCTCATCGCTTCACCTCCCCCATCAACCAACTCTGGTGCTCCTTCAGCCCTACAACTGGTGAAGAAGTTCGCTCCCTTATTCTTTCCTCTCCACCCTCTACCTGCCCTCTCAATCCCATCCCCTCCCACCTCCTTCGCTCTCTCTCTCCAATGGCCTGCTCTTACCTAGCACACCTTTTCAACCTATCACTCTCCTCTGGTGTAGTACCCTCCTCTTTTAAACACGCTCTTATCTCTCCTATCCTCAAAAAACCCAATCTTGACCCCACCTCTCTTGCTAATTATCACCCTATCTCTCTTCTCCCCTATGCCTCCAAATTACTTTAGCGGATTGTCTGCAGCCACCTAACCAGGCACATTGCGGACAATTCCCTCCTTGACCCTTTCCAATATGGCTACCGCCCCCTCCATTCTACCGAAACTGCCCTGGCCAAGGTTACTAATGATCTCCTATCAGCCAAATCTAAAGGTCACTTCTCCTTACTCATCCTCCTTGACCTCTCTGCAGCCTTTGACACTGTCGACCACCCCCTCCTGCTGCAAACTCTTCTCTCTCTTGGCCTCTCTGGTTCTGTCCATGCCTGGTTTGCCTAATACCTCGCTAATCACTCCTTCTCTGTATCCACGTCTGGTTCTTCCTCCTCCCCCTACCCTCTCCCCGTAGGAGTCTCACAGGGCTCTGTTCTTGGCCCTCTACTCTTTTCGCTCTACACTTCCTTCCTTGGTGCTCTCATCTCCTCCTTCGGTCTTCAGTATCACCTTTATGCTGACGACATTCAACTCTATATCTCCTCTCCTGATCTTTCCTCCACCCTCCTCGCTCGGGTATCCGACTGCCTCTCCGCCATCTCCTCCTGGATGTCCGAGCGCTTTCTCAAAATCAATATCTCTAAAACTGAACTCATTGTCTTTCCTCCACCCAGACTCCCATCCCACGATGACCTCTCTATTGTTGTCAACAACACCACCATCTCCTCTGTCACCCAACTTCGCTGCCTGGGTGACATCCTCGACTCCTCTCTCTCTTTTGCCCCCCACATTCATTCCCTTGCCCAAGCTTGTCACTTCCAACTACGCAACATCGCCCGCATCCGTCCTTTTCTCCCTCAGGATGCCACCAAAACTATCATCCACGCACTCATCATCTCCCGCCTTGATTACTGTAACCTCCTCCTCACTGGCCAAGACTCATCTTCCTCTCATGCCGCTCCTCCTCTGCCTCCCCTCTCTGCCTTGCCTTACACTGGCTCCCCTTCCCCTACAGAATCCTTTTCAAACTCCTCACCACCAATTACAAGGCTCTCTCCAACTCTACTGCCCCTTATATCTGTAACCTCCTCTCCATTCACACTCCAGCCCGCTCCCTGTGCTCGGCCAACGACCGCCGCCTCTCCTCCACCCTTATTTACCTCTACCCACTCCAGAATCCAAGACTTTTCCCGTGCAGCCTACCTTCTCTGGAACGACCTCCCTCGTTCCATCCATCTCTCTCCTACTCTGTGCTCCTTCAAACGTGCACTCATACCTTACCTCTTCCTCAAAGCCTACCAACCATCTACTTAACCCCCATCTCCTCCCTTTGCTCATCCTCCCTTCTCTCCTCTTGCCTCAACTGGCTCCTCTTGTGCCTGGTCTGTTTAACCCCCCTTTAGGATGTAAGCTCGTATGAGCAAGGCCCCCTCCCCTCCTGTCTCCATACCTGTTCTTCTACTCCATCTTTACTGCATATGACTGGCCGGAGTTTCTGAAGTATTGGTACTTTTTGTTCATTGTTCTGTATGGTTTCACCCTGTATAGTCTACTGTTAGTACTGTGTGCGGCGCTGCGGATACCTTGTGGTGCCTATCAAATAAATGATAATAATAACAATACTAAAAATAATAATAATTGCAGTGTAAATATGTTATACCAAATGAATACATTTATAAGTTTAGTTAAAGTATAAAATTTAAAGACAGAGAGTCTGATGAAAATGAATTTGCTGGCTTTGTACATTCCAGTGTGAAAAGATAAGCGTGTCACCTGTGACAGCTTCAAAGGGCTCCTACTGTGAGACAGCCTGGTCTGGGAGGGAGTTTTAGACACTTGAATAGACTGTGTGGGGCCGATCACAGCTGGAGAACTTTGTAGGCAGCATGTGGAAGCCTATACAGGTATGTAGAAATATGATCTTCAAAGGAAAATGTCGTCATAGTTCATATTTTGAGAAATCTGGGTGTCAATCCATACTGAGGAGCAGAAATCACACCAGGGTTGTGAATGACAGGTACGGGTGGTATCCATGAACAGCTAAAATCACATATCTTTGGAAAAGGTATGTCACATTGTCATATTTCCATCATGTTTGGTATTTAAATATGCGGGAGATTATGACCGGTTTATTGAAGGGGGAGTTATTTCTCTTGGATATATCTGTGAAGAATTACCCACAGGTCAAACCTTTGGGAATATTTGTGAGCAAAGTATAGGGACACCCAGGGGACATCCCTGCCCTCTATTAGAATTAAACACTGCCCCTGTGAAGACCATCCCATTTCATTTTGCTTAAAAAAGCTGTGTTGGGAAGGGGCAATAGTCAGACTTTTTGGGGAAATCAAGTTACATTGATAAGCTGTCCATCTTCCTAGCCAATTCCCCATGGCACAGATTATGCAACCTATGTAAGTGCTATTCTGAATGTAACCCTTTTATTTTAAACTGTTTTGCTTGTTATGTCAATATATCAATTGTTATTCAATATTTTTTTATCTGTATGCCCTGTATTTTTGTATATTAAATCGATAATTTAATAAGTTGTGTCCTTGATACTCTAACGAATCCTTTAGCCTGTTAGAAGAGAAAGCTCGACCAAGTTAACCTTTGGAATGCCATTGTATGATTTGTTGATACATTTGATTAACAAGCTGTCTGTGCTAGCATTTACATTTGTGTACCAGTCTGGAGGTGTGAAGAGGCAACCCTTTGTGTGCTGGTGTGGGTCTTACTAGTCTGTGGATAGCTGAAAGCCTGTGTGCCAGTGTGGGACAGTATATTGGGGTCCTATTGCCCGTATTCAATAGGTGGTGGCAAACCTGAAGTGTCTGGGGGTGTGAGAGTGCTGTGTTTGGGGGCGATTCCGTAGGTCTATAGCCTGTGTGATAGGTAGAGAGAGACTGCAGGCTGAAATCGTGTATGACCTCATACAGCGAACACCCCAAAGTCACGGCAGCTGGGAGCGTGTTCGGGACACTAACTAATCTAAAAATGCCTTGCATGTATATTTGTAAATCACCCTTATCTTAGGGGTGTGCCTGGAGTAGGTAATCTTCAGGGATATGAGATTGTGCTCAAGCTGCTGACTGATATGAGGCTACTTTCATTTAGGTAGCAACACACATGGTCTCCATTTAGACACAAAATGCTTATATAGCAGTTCAGAGTCTCAAATATAAGCTTTTTTTATGCACTTCTCTAAAATAACAGCTTGGCAGTCATCAGGTCTCTAGCCTAACCCACCTTTGGAGTGTCACTGGAATGAAAAACCAGTTGTCTTTAAAATTCAGTTTAAACACAAAGGGGCTGTTATGTGCGTATTGTCGCTAACCAATAACGATTGTCGAACCTCGATTTGTGTTTCCAACGCACAAATATTTATTCGCAATAAGTTGAAAAAATATGCTCAAGCGATGTAATAGTAAATACAGCCGTTACTTAACGCAGGCGCTCTGGATCCAGTGCAGTCATTCAATCCTGAAGTCTGGGGACAAGAAGTCTGCACTCTGGATCACAAGCTGCTGCTTATATACACAATCAAGTACAGTAATACAATGAAGATGGTATGGCTTGCATCTATTGGTCCGGGTCTCAGGAATGTCCAAGGGGTCGTCAATCATTGGCTGGTTCATCCTAAGGAATCCAAAGGAGGGGGTCATCTCTGCAGGGGGTATGCTCTGCTCTTCCCGCCAGAATTCCTTCCTCTTAAGTAGTTCATAATTCCCTATCATTCATAACTTGCGTATGCACTCTGCGATTCCCTCGCAGAGCGCACCAAACAGTAGGATATGTAACAAGGTTCATTATGATACCACTCATGATGTTATTCCTTTAACCCGTTCTGTGTATTTCACTAATATGCATGTAACTCTGATATAACATATAAATACTACTATATTTCGACATAACTGACTATGTGTTGCAACTACCAATAATGTGTACTATTTTATAAGTATGCGTGTTTGTGCAAATGTATGGTAAAAGACCAATTACTGTTGCTGCCACGTGTAGTGGATGCGTACGCCCTTTCACGCCGTAGCGTGCCCTTGTACGACATAGCGTACCGTACGCATCTTTTCAGACAAAGACAACCAAGTTTGCTAGACTTTAATTGAAATGACTTTATCCAATTTGCTGACTTCGACAGTTCCACCCTTTGATAGTGTAATAAACTATCACCCAATCACCGTTTCAAGTTCAGGATTATACAATACTTCTTCACAGACCATGATCTCGGTATCTGGTACCACCCTTTCAGTCTCTTTCTCAGTGTTACTCTTATGAGACCGTTTTCCACACTTCAACACAGTAGGAACACATTTGACAACTAAACCAATTGCTAAGATGACACCCAGTATAAGGAGAAGGAGCTTACCTACACTCGCAATCATTTCCTGTACCCACTCCCCCAGACCAGAGAACCATTTTGCTGGGTTCAACCATGAGAACCAACCCGCCACCTTTTCCCCGACCTCATATAACGAAGAATTATGGCTCTTTCGAAATTCCCATTTCAGCTGCAAAATTTCATCCATCTTCCGGTCTGAAACCTCTTTAGGGTCTTCCGTATTATTAGTAATGTACGTGCAACATTTGACACCGAACTGGGTGGCCAGTGTCACACAGTACCCACCAGTAATAGAGGTGAGATAATTTAGTACCAGTCTATGTTGCACCAACTCCTTCTTGTACGCTTGTAGCTCCCTTCCAGTATACCTGAAAGTGTCATCATACATCTCGGTGATATTATCTATTAATTTAGCTAGGTCTTGGATATACTTAAAGTTTAATGTTCCCCGAGCGGTCCTGGTGAGATCTAGAGCAACCATAACTTGGAAACCAGCAGTTTCACTAATCAATTTTGTAGCTATGGGTTCCTCACCAGGAATCATATTTCTCTTGCCACGGTGTTCATACTGTGTGTGTATGTATGGTGGTGATGTAGTCTTGTGAATATCTACCATTTCTTCATGAGTAATAGTCATGATTTCAGGAACCAGTTTAGCTAAGAAACACAAGCCCTTGGAACTCGGAGTCACCCAGGAATAAGCTTTCCTCCCACAAACAAAATACACATCATCAGGGAGAACATAAGGAACAGTATGCCCATGAATTATATCACACAGAGTTTTGATAAAACTACCCATGCCTAGTGTCTCCATCTGCTCTAGACACGTGTCGGCATTAATGATATTTTCACATTTATCTGTAGAGACTTTTCCAATAGATACCTTCTTATGTTTGGTTATACGCCCTAACTTGTGACTTCCATCAGCATTCCTGCCTAGTAAATGAGTGTGGCGAGCCATTGTCTGATCTGATAGGTCAGCCTCCCAATTCTCCAGGCGCTTTGCATGAGATATGTTTAGGCACAGCAACGATCTGCCTATGGAGTATTGTCGAAGCGTCAGACTAGGGGACCTAGTGTTATTGTACCTCCCTTCTATGGGCCTCCCACCCCTTAATTCGAGTACTTCGGATATGTTTAGCGGGAATGGCACTAGTCCTATGTTATGCTGCCCTTGAGGCACGTGAGAGCACACCCAACACTCAGTTTGGTTTAGCACCTTACCCACCAGGGAGTGATAATCCTCCAATGGATGCCCGCCTATATTCAGAGTACTGGGGGACTGGCATCGTTGGATGCATCTCTCGTCAACTAGGGAGTTGCAGAACTTGCAGATACAATACTCATCAGACAATAGCCCCTCACACTGCCTCCGAGTTCCTGAGCTAGCAGACCTTTTCATAACCCCTGGACCAAGTTTGATAATGGGCTGCTCAGGATATCCTATTAACTTTTCTTCGGCCTCCATTTCATCCGTATCACTCCCAGAACTCTCCTCCATCCTCCATTCTCCTTCACAAAAATAGAATGTCCTAGAAAAAGTAAAAACAAGGAAAATCCTGGAACAAAAGAAAAACAAAAACCGCCACTCCATCGCTGGAAAGATAGTTCTGAGGCAACGTCTCTGGTTCAGGTGTCTTAACTGCAGGCTTTAGGTCTCCCGGAACAGGCTCACAAGTGACAGCTCTATGTCGTCGGTCTGAGTCTTGTCTTGCACTTTCTCCGGATTATGGACTCTCCTGCAGTGGGTGGAATGGACCCAAGTGTCTCTCTCTGCAACCTTCAGTGATGTAGTACTGGTCAGCAGCACTTGGTACGGGCCTTCCCAACGGTCTGTTAAACAACCTGAACGTAAGAAATTGCGGATCATAACATAGTCTCCAGGTTCAACATCATGACAGTTCGTTTCTGGCATACAAGGTGACAGCATTTTTAGTTTTTGTTGTTGTTGTTTCAGCTGTCTACTCATTCTTATAAGATATTGTACAGTCACTTCATTATTACACTTTAAGTCGTCTTGTGGACTCACGATCAAATGAGGTTGTCGTCCGAACAGTATCTCAAAGGGGGACAGATTAAGAGGAGGTCTAGGAGTGGTTCGAATGCTGTGGAGGACCAACGGCAAAGCCTCAGGCCATGCCAACCCAGTTTCAGCCATTATCTTACCTAGTTTGTTCTTGATAGTACCGTTTACTCTCTCCACCTTACCACTGGCTTGTGGTCGGTAAGGGGTGTGAAGTCTGCTACTGATTCCCATGAGTTTACACATATTTTGGAAGACATCACCAGTAAAATGGGTACCCCTATCACTTTCAATGATTCTAGGGATACCGAACCTACACACAAAGTCTTGTACAATTTTCTTTGCAGTGAACACAGCAGTATTAGTGGCTGCCGGATATGCTTCTACCCAACCGGAAAACACATCAATACACACTAACACATACTTCAGATTCCTGCACGGTGGTAGTTGGATATAGTCAATTTGTATTATCTGAAAAGGTCCGTCTGTAGGAGGGATGTGGGATGGCTCAGTTGGAATAGTTTTCCCAACATTTTTCCTCAAACAAGTAAGACATGACATTGCTTTCTTACCAACTTGAGAGGAAAATCCGGGAGCACACCAGTATGCTCTCACCAGTTTGCACATACCTTCTTTACCCAGGTGAGTCAGGCCGTGTGCTGCTTCAGCCAGGCTTGGATAGTATGTTCGGGGAGCTACAGGCTTACCTTGTCCATCCCTCCAGAGTCCTGAGGACTCTTGACCACATCCCTTCGCCTTCCAGACCGCCTTCTCCTGCAGGGAACACAAATCTTGCATTTCAATTAATTTCTGAGTGTCTAATGTCTGAAAAACCATCATAGTCTCGGTCGATACAGTCATAGGTTGCCCTGCTGCCCATTTAGCAGCTTCGTCTGCCCTGTTGTTGCCCAATGACACTGGGTCTTCTTCAAAGGTATGGGCTTTGCACTTTATGACGGCTACTGTTCTGGGTAACTGTATCGCTGTCAGAAGTCCTTTTATGTGTTGTGAGTGTGCCACTGGTGTACCTGCTGCTGTCGTAAAGTTTCTAAGACGCCAAAGGGCCCCAAAATCATGCACTACCCCGAAGGCGTACCTAGAGTCAGTATATATGTTGGCTGATTTACCCTCTGCCAATTCACACGCTCTCCTTAGTGCTACTAGTTCCGCCACCTGGGCTGAGTGAGGTGGACCAAGGGGTTCAGCTTCTACCACATCCTGATCGTCTACAACAGCGTAACCAGTACATAGCTCTCCTGTCTCTGTCTGTCTATGGCAACTTCCGTCTGTATAAAACGTAAAATCTACATTTTCTAAGGGGGTGTCACATATGTCGGGCCTTGCAGTAAAAGTCTGATTCAGGTGTTCCATACAGTCATGCGTGTCAGTATTCTTGCCTAACTCATCATCAACCAGGGTCTCCTCACCTCCCACCCTTTGTGTCTCTTGAGACACATACGGAAGGTATGTAGCTGGATTTAGGGTGCTACATCGTTTGATGGTGATGTTTGAGGGTGCCATCAGGGCTAGTTCCCACTTTGTGAATCTAGCTGAAGAAACATGTCTGGTTTGGGCTGAATTTAACAGAGCTGATACAGCATGGGGTGTATAGATGGTTGAATTATGTCCTAATACTACATCCTCGCTCTTACTTACTAGAAGGGCCGTTGCTGCTACACTTCTGAGACATGTTGGGAGTGACCTTGCCACATTGTCTAATTGTGCACTGTAGTATGCTACCGGTCTGCTAGCGTCACCATGTTTCTGTGTGAGGACACCTGCTGCACAGCCATCAGCTTCTGTACAAAATAGCTCAAAAGGCTTTTCATAATCAGGTATTCCCAATGCAGGTGCTCTTGTCAGACTATCTTTAAGATTAAAGAACGCTTGCTCCGACTCTTCTGTGTGTATGACACGTTCTGGTTTTGAGGAAGAGACTAGCTCCTGCAATGGTAATGCCAGAATAGAAAAACCTGGGATCCAGGACCTACAGTATCCACACATCCCCAAGAAAGTACGAATCTGCTTCTGGCTCTGCGGCAGGGTCATGTGTTGTATGGCCTCAATTCTGTCGGTTGTCAGGTGTCTTAGCCCCTTAGTGAGGCAGTGTCCTAAGTATTTGACCTTAGTCTGACATGGCTGTAATTTATCCTTTGCCACCTTGTGCCCTGTTTGTGAAAGATGAAGCAACAACAATTTAGTATCATGTAAACATGACATAAAAGAATCAGAGCACAACAACAAATCGTCCACATATTGAATTAGAACAGACCCATTGTGGGGTTGAAAGGATTGCAAACAGTCATGTAAGGCTTGGGAGAAAATACTGGGGCTGTCAATGAACCCCTGGGGTAGTCTGGTCCATGTGTATTGCACTCCCCTGTAGGAGAATGCAAAAAGGTATTGGCAGTCAGGGTGAAGAGGGACTGAAAAGAAAGCAGAACATAGATCAATGACAGTAAAATGACTGGCAGACGGTGGAATCTGCATGAGGATGACAGCTGGATTCGGCACTACGGGGAATTGGCTCTCAACAACTTTGTTAATTCCCCTTAAGTCCTGGACTAATCTATAGCCCCTCCCCCCACTCTTCTTCACAGGGAAAATGGGACTATTTGCTGTACTGGCTGTACGAATTAAAATCCCTTGTTGTAACAGCCTCTCAATAACAGGATATACCCCTAGTTCCACCTCCGGTTTTAATGGATACTGTGGGATTTTTGGGGCTATCCTACCACTTTTTAGATTGACCATGACAGGGGCTACGTTTGCCATCAGTCCAGTGTCATGTCCATCTCTGGTCCATAGGGAACCTGGTATTTCCAGCAACATCCCCTTTACTTGAGATGGACTTTGTTCTATAACAGGAGAGTGTAACATTAACCTTGGAGGGGTGTCCAATATGTCCTGTACCTCATGTGCAACCTTCTCGGGTATATCTAGGAACACACCATCTGAAGTACAGTATATGACACATCCCATTTTACATAACAAGTCTCTCCCTAGCAAGTTAGTAGGAGCCGCTGCAGCCAAGAGAAACGAATGCTTAGTATGCAGAGGCCCGATAGTAACTTCGGCGGGTTTAGTTAGAGGATAATGTAACACTTTTCCCGTCACCCCCATAGCTGGAATAGTTTTGCTGGTCACCTGTAGATTGAAAGGAGAGGTTATCACAGATCGGGCCGCCCCTGTATCTACAAGAAAAGTTTGTTTCCTGCCAGCTATGTCAACTATCATTGTTGGTTCTTCACTCTGACTCTCAGTTAACCTCACTGGCTGTAGACTACAGGTATGACCTGACCCCTAGCGTTGACTATTGATTTCCCGCGCAGCATTTGCTGCCGTAATATGCGCGGGTAGATGTGAGTCTTCTAGTCTATGTGAATCCTTTCTTGGAGGATATCTATATGACCCACCCCTATGTGTATTGGGTCTTTCTTTATTACAATCTCTCTTGTAATGTCCTTCCTCGTTACAGTTGAAACACCTGATCACTTTAGGTTTCCTGTTATATGGGTTGTATGCTGGTGGTCGTGTATGCACCCCTTCTAGAGCCTGTATACTTACCGTCATTAACCTATCACTTTTCTCTTCCCTTTTTCTAAAAAGGTTCTTGTCATGCTCCACAGCAGACTCCCTAAGGAAGTCTACCGTGACGCCTCTCCAATTAGGTAATGTGGTTTGTACTCTCGTCTTTAAATTTTCCCTAAGGCCATCCATCAGTACCCCTACAGCTACCTCTCTGTGATGTGGGTCCTCACTTATGTTGGATATCCCAGTAAATCGTGCAATCGCTGTTATAGCTCTAGCAAAGTAATCTGAGGCAGTTTCACTATCCTTTTGTTTAATGGTGAAAATCTTACTCCAATTTACTACTACTGGAAAACAGATGGCTAAGTGTTTGACAATTTGTTCTATATTCCGTTGGTTAATCTCATCAGTCAGTGTGTCATCGTCCTCCAACAAACAATCTCCAATAAATTTTTGTATGTTAGTATTGGGAGGAAGACACGCCCTCAACACTACCCGCCAATCCTTACTGGTTGGTTCATGAGCATTCCCTAAGTCTTTAACAAATTTCTGACATTTAACTAACTCTTTTCTAGGATCTGGGAATTCAGTCATAATGGAACGTAATTCTGATCTAGTCCAGGGACAATGCATTGTAACATTTCTTAAAGGAACTATACCATCCTTATCTGGTTTCCCATTGGGAACTGATATTGTGCGGACCGGGAACACACCCTCTGGTACACTAACTTCAGGGGACGCTACAGGATTTACAGGCCCTAGATTTAGAACACTTTCACTCCTAGTGATCACGCTACTCTCACCTATCTCAGCCATTTTCTCATACTTGCGCTGAGCCTCTAGTACATTAACAGCATGGGCAATGGCCGAAATCACAGTGGGTTCATCTTCGTTTTCAGATACACTTGATTGAAACTGATTTAAAACAGGGTACAACTTAGTAATTTTTCTATTTTCAGTTTTAACAACGGCTGTACTTACCCCTCCCGCCACATAAGGTGGCGGGGGCGCGCTTGCGCTGAGTTCGCCACGCTTCTCAATGGTTACATCCGCCTTGCGCGCGCTTTTCGCCACGCCTATTTCCGGTTTGCATTCGCTGCTCTGCCACGTGTTACCTTCCATTTGCCACAATTTTAAACAATCATTATGTCTATTTCTCTTTTTCGTTGACTTGATCAACCATATTCTATCTTTTACAGTATTCAGTACCTCTGCATTAAAACTCCCTATTGTTGGGAAAGGCCTATCACAAGGCCCACGTGTCACAATACACAGTTGCATATGCACCATACTTCTTACACATGAGAAACCTCGCTGAACCAATAGGGCCTTCCTTAGGCAGTACACTGACCATCTCTAGCGTATGCTTAGCACCCATGTTGAACAATATACCTTCTACCCGGAACACAGACACACCGCAATGCTCTGTTCCTTCCGGCCAAATGTGAAAAACAGACACACCGCAATGCTCTGTTCTTTCCACCTAATAATTTCAACTCTGTTGCTATACTCACCGCTAGAGATCTATAATCCTCGGTGAACGTATTTCCTTTAGCCGCGCTCACTCGCTTTTCCCTAATACAGAAATATCACTGTGGGCCCCAAGGGCTATCAGCTCCTCGATACCCTGGCTAAACCACAAAATCTGCTGAGTTTATTATCGCTGGGAGCGCAAAGTCGATACAATCAACCTGCCTTTCCAGTATAATTCCTCCTAGCTGCTTCACCAATTCGCACTAACGGTGCGACCGGATCGCACTGCCTACCAATACTAATTATTAGCAAACCTTGCGATCTATTGGTAGCGCTTTGCGAAAACCCAGTTTTCGCATTCGGTATACCTGCCCTGTATACCGTCCTTCAGTTGGGCAATCCGCCTCGTCAGACAGCAACTGAGCACCTCAACAATAAAACAGTGTATCTACGTTACAACATCACACACTATACACCTTTTCTGCGCAGAAAATCAAAAGTTCCCAACAATAGTAATAATGTCTCAGAGGCTTTCACAAGTAATTATACTATGCATGTATAATAACTATCAACACGATTGTTTAACCACGTGGCAAGTTTACCGGAAGTTCGCGTACGCACAGCAGGAAGTACACATACACTAAACAATGCAATACAGTTAAAACGCACAATGACAGAAAAAAGAAACAGTTTTCTCTTTTGTCCCTAGGTTCTAGTTAGCGTGCCCTAGATAATGCAAAACGGACATTCGGTTTCGCAACACAGAGTAAAATTCAGGTTTTGAACACCATGCGTTCTTACCCGTTTATGACGCGTCTCCACCCTTTGTTGAGGAACCGAAATCCGTTGGTCTTGCGTATCATCGGCAACGAAACCTCCAAAGCTCACGAGCCCCCAAATTGTTATGTGCGTATTGTCGCTAACCAATAACGATTGTCGAACCTCGATTTGTGTTTCCAACGCACAAATATTTATTCGCAATAAGTTGAAAAAATATGCTCAAGCGATGTAATAGTAAATACAGCCGTTACTTAACGCAGGCGCTCTGGATCCAGTGCAGTCATTCAATCCTGAAGTCTGGGGACAAGAAGTCTGCACTCTGGATCACAAGCTGCTGCTTATATACACAATCAAGTACAGTAATACAATGAAGATGGTATGGCTTGCATCTATTGGTCCGGGTCTCAGGAATGTCCAAGGGGTCGTCAATCATTGGCTGGTTCATCCTAAGGAATCCAAAGGAGGGGGTCATCTCTGCAGGGGGTATGCTCTGCTCTTCCCGCCAGAATTCCTTCCTCTTAAGTAGTTCATAATTCCCTATCATTCATAACTTGCGTATGCACTCTGCGATTCCCTCGCAGAGCGCACCAAACAGTAGGATATGTAACAAGGTTCATTATGATACCACTCATGATGTTATTCCTTTAACCCGTTCTGTGTATTTCACTAATATGCATGTAACTCTGATATAACATATAAATACTACTATATTTCGACATAACTGACTATGTGTTGCAACTACCAATAATGTGTACTATTTTATAAGTATGCGTGTTTGTGCAAATGTATGGTAAAAGACCAATTACTGTTGCTGCCACGTGTAGTGGATGCGTACGCCCTTTCACGCCGTAGCGTGCCCTTGTACGACATAGCGTACCGTACGCATCTTTTCAGACAAAGACAACCAAGTTTGCTAGACTTTAATTGAAATGACTTTATCCAATTTGCTGACTTCGACAGGGCATATTCAATTAGCTTTCCGGTCCACGGGATCGCGCCCGAACGGGCCGCGAAGTCAATCCACGGTACTGCAATATTGTGGATTTTCGTTCGCAGCCCAACACTGATCTTAAACTTCACAGGGTTATCCCTAAACTTAACTCTCACCATCCTGCTTTTATGTAAACCTATAGATTGGATCAGGAAGTCAACAGACAAACTAAAAATGCACATGTTGCGCTTCAAAGTACCAAGTTGCACACAACTGTAAGAAAGTAAACCCCCCCTCGCTACAAGAATTAGTTAACCACATTTGTTTCATAACCAAAATGGAATATATCGACAGCTTGCAAAACAAAATTGTTCAAAAATGCCACATAATTTGGTATCCCTTGTACCTATACCACATAACATCCCTACCAGGCACCAAATAAAACACATCTATTGCCTACAAGGCAGACCCACAGTTTGCCCTTTCTCTCCTTTTCCCCTCCCAATCTCTCAAGCAAAATATCATCATTTTCTTTATATTCCATTTTACTCTCTCACACACAATCATATATCATAACAAACACACGGACAAACAAATGCATCTCTAACTCAATGTATATTGACATGGATCCATATGTCCACAATAGCCATTATTGTACTGCTTAGTACAATTTTACTAGACTTTAACTATATGCATTGCTTGACACCAACCTTGTATAAGTTCAAATATTTTGCACATTATCTGTGTGCCTGTTACCAGTGTACACAATGGGCCTGAGTCATTAAGGAGAGCAAAGCATAAATGGTGTAAATTTGCACCGGGGCAAAATCATGTTGCATTTGAGACGGATGTCCTAGATCAGATTTAAATACCGTGTAAATATAAAACTATCAAGTATTTATGTGCTACATGATGAAACAGCCAGTATTTAACTTATGTGCAAAATAATAAATTAATTTGCACCCCTTGCATTATAACATGGTTTTTCAAGGAGCAAATTTCCATTCTTTGTTTTGCTTTGCTCTCCTTAATACTCCAATGTTGTTAAGATAAAAAAAAAGATAAAAAAAAGTTGTTTTTGGGAGAGGAATGCCAATATGAATTACTGGAATAATACTATGAAAAAATGCTTTATTGCACTTTATTCTTGTTGAACAAGGGGTTAAATGACTAAATTATACTGAAAAGGATTTAGAGAGGATATTTTTAATATTCTAAAACCCTATATTAATTCAGATGCAGTTCTTCATTTGAATACTCAATTTTCAAATTATTTACCACATTTAAAGAATGAGATCTTTGAGCAAAAAAATAAAACATATAGGCATAGAAATGATTATAGGAATGGAAATGAAATTTTAACTATTTCAATATAGACTATAATTATATTTAATATCCTTTTACACAACAATCGTGTTCCTATAGTGATGCAGTACAATCCACTAGTAAAATAATATGACAGACTGATACCAAAAAAGGGATTGCCACCCCTGGCTATAATTGGGATATAAAAAAGAAAAAACTGGGTGAGAAATATACAACAGAATAATATAATGGCCGAAAAATCAAGAGAGATCAAGGGGTTTATTAATTAAGGCAGTTCTATCAAGCCAACTGCCAATTGTTGGCACTTTGCCATAATTTTTTTAAAAAATCTCCAATTTTATTAAAAACAAAACCCGATGGGCTTTTTTCGGACTCAACATGTTACTGAAAATACACACTTCGTACATTTTTATTTAATAAGATAGATTCCTTCATTCTGCCCTTGCAAATAGTATATGTTATAATGAAAACAATCATTCTTAGTATATAAACCCCAATAAGATTGAAATAAATCTAGTTTTGAGACTACTTTTAAAATAGCACTACTGCTGTGCGCAATGAACCATTTTCACAGCAGCATGAGAACGTATGACAGCAGCTAAGAAAGTCATGTTGGTGGAAATGTTGTAAATTAAACTGACAAGTTTTATGAAATTATATTTGGCTCACTCTGAATGTGTGAGTAAAAATCTTCATTTTAATTTAAGCACTGAGTGAATTCTCCTAAAATAGTTCAAAATTACCTTAAAACCAATCAAATATTATCTGAATATAATAACACATATATGATATTATATAAACATGCTTGACATGTTCTATGTGAAACGTAAGAAACTTTATTGACAAAGACACTGCTTACTTCATGACATATATTTTTTTTTGTAGCAGACCATGTATTACAAAGTTGCACTATTCTGTCAGAATTGCTTTATAAATATGAAATTTTTGCCCGTGCATCTATTTACAAATGCAAACTGGACTATGAGCTCCTATATTGGTAAATGCAAATTTAAAAATGCTTCTTTAAAGTTGTGATGAGTCCCATTATAAAATTTGAAAGGGGGGGTCCATGTTGGATAATTCCTGCTGTGCTCAGTTTGCAGCTAAAAGAGGATTTGTCCGAAACTGCATTTTTAAATTGTGAGTTTAAATTGTTTATTCCCAACTGGATAGGAGACAGGAGTAGTCATCGGTCACACAGCCATTAATGAAATAGTGTTTGCTTGAGTAGCATGTCTTTAATTCCCTTGTTTTTAATGTGTGCTGGTGCTGGGGTGGTAATGGTGGTGAAGATAGGAGACGCTGGCATAGACCTAGATAATTTTTTTAGAATGGTGTTTGTGGTGGGAGATCCAGTAGAATCTCTAATGACATTGCACATTCACTCTGGGGTTAATCACACTCAACTGTCCATATCAACATTTTTGAATATCATCTACTTGCAACTCTTTAAGGCTGGAGATGTGGGGCGGAGGATTGAAGGAGAAGGCAAGCATAAGCCAAGCACAGGTAAGACATGTTCACACATTTTGAAGTGGCTTATCGCTTACGGTTCCTGGAGGGTTAGTACAATGATAAGCAATGTTGATGATGATTGTCAGCAGCACTATCTAGCCGTATTTCATTGGCTGGTTGTGTATTGACCTCTTCAGCTGATAGTACTTAATTCATTAGAATAGTGGCTATATTATACCAAGTTTCTGATGTCTATTTGCATCATTGCGTATTTGCCATTTTCATACTGACTACTACAGGAGATATGATCCCCATGTAATATTGAAAGGTATAACAAAGGATATGAAGATGGTCATATTTATTTTTAAATCAGGTAAAATTTTATTGCATTTTTTTATCTTTTCTTAACACTTTTAACATCAAAAAAGCCTGTAACATAAGGCTAAAACCCACAACTATAACCCACACAGTAATACAAGTATTGTCAAGTATTCATACACAATCGGATAAAAAAAAATGCATTGACATTCAGATTTTCAAGCTAGGGTATGCACATCTTCCACAATTTTAGGATACAATGAAATAATAGCACAATTTTGATAATACAAAATATAATCGTTGACCTTAATAACAGAGTAGGTGGCTGGATGTCTGCCCCGAGCATTACATTAGGAGAGCTCCACCTCCCTCAATCCTTCCGTGACATATAGGGATATCCTCCACCTATACCATATTCTTTCATACTTATCCACTAGGTTCCTGCTGGTGTACATGAACCTTTCATGGCCGACTGTATCGTTAACAAGGTCAATCCAGCTACTCAAAGTCGGGCCTTCAGGTGCCATCCATTTCCTAGCTATAACCACTTTTGCCAACATAAGTAGCGTATTGATAAGCAATCTAATAAGTCTACGCGTTTTTTTGTTCAAGCCTAAACCAAATATAAAGAGTTTTGGGGTCAAGGCCACTACTCCCACCTCCAATCTTTAAATACAATCCTCCACCTCTCCCCAAAAAGATGAGACCAATGGACACTCCAAGAGCATATGCCAAAATTCCCTTTTCTCACTCCTACACTTAGGACACAGTACCACCTGACCCCCATTGAACTTAGAAAGCCGAAGAGGGGTGAGATACGCTCTGTGCAACAGAAAAAACTGGACCTGGCGAAATTTGACTGATGCAGTGACCTCTTTTGGGCTACACAACACCATATCCCATGCCTTGTCACTAATTCGCCCCAGATCACCCTCCCACCTGCATCGCAGCTCCGGCAAGCCCCCTACACCAGATCCTTCCACCAATATTGAATACAAAAATAAAATTTGCCGCCTTTGGCACAACCTTGACAGCTGCACCCTCAAAGAATTTACACTGAAGCTCGGGGCAGCTCCCTGAAACTGCAAGGCCAGAGCGTGTCTTAACTGCAAATATCTATAGAAGTAACCCCTAGGTCGCTCATGTAATCTCTGAAGTTGCTCAAATGAATATAATATCCCATTCTCATACAGTTGTCCAATATGTATTATATTATAGATTCGCCAAGCTCCAGCTCCCTCCATCCTAATCAACTCTTCAAAATCCAAATTATCCCAGAGTGGAGTGCAAGGATCCAAGTGCAATCCACCCCCAATCTGGAATGACAATCGCCAAACCATCATGGCCTGTATTAATAAAGGGGGCCCCCCCAACCTTTCTACCAGCCAGAAGAAACTGCACCCGTGTATGTTTAGAACCTGTCTCAGAGACTAGAAAATCATGCAAATCTACACCCAACCGCGACCGAAACCATACCTCAATATGTGTCAACTGGGAGGCAAAATAATAAAGCCACAGATTTGGCAAAGCCAAGCCCCCCGTCCCTCGAAAAATGATATAAAGTGGTAAGCTTAACTCTTGCTCTCTTGCCTGCCCACACAAAAGAAGCCATGAGACGTTCAATGTAACAAAATATACTATGGGGGATATATACCGGCGACTGCTGCAAAACATACAAAAACTTTGGTTGAATTATCATTTTGACCAGATTAATTCTACCTGTGACCGTCAATGGCAGCTTTTTCCATACCCCAATCCGGCTCTTAAGATAGTCAATCTGAGCCTGGACATTACGCTGAATACATTGACCCATATCACTAGAAATCCAGATACCAAGATATTTAAATACCGGGGTCCATTTAAGAAAAGTCTGCAAAACTTGACCCGTAGGGCAAGTACCGTTAATCGGAGTTACACTGGATTTATCCCAATTGATCAAAAGCCCCGAGTACCTACCGAACACCGAGACCACACGGAGTAAGATTGGCAACGATTTATCAGGATATGACAAAAAAAGCAGCATATCATCTGCATAAGGGGCAATCTTGTCCGTCCTGCAGCCCATCCTCAATCCAGTAATATCTGACTGCATTCTAACCACACATGCCAACGGCTCTATGGCCAGGGCAAACAGAGTGGTGGACAGAGGGCACCCCTGTCTGGTACCTCTGCCCATAACAAACTGACGAGACACAAAGCCATTTACACAGACTCTAGCTGTAGGGCAGGAGTACAGTAGTCAAACCCACTGAATAAAAACCGGTCCAAACCCGAATTTCAACAGCACCGCACACAAGTACCTCCACTCTACAGAGTCAAAGGCCCTAGCAGCATCTAAGGACACCACCACCGCCTCCTCCTCCGCAGGGTGGGGCAGCTGCAGATGACAAAAAAGCCTACGCAGATTTATAGCCGTAGATTTTTCCAGTATAAAACCAGTTTGGTCAGGATGTACAATCTCACTAATCACCAGGTACAAACGTGTCGCCAAAATTTTTGCCAAAATCTTAATATCTGTTTCCAGTAATGATATCGGTCTGTATGATTCTGAAAACAAGGGATCCTTCCCGTTTTAGGCATAGGGACTATAAGGGCTTCAGACATAGACAGAGACACACACCCCTGATCTCTAAAGCTTGTAAACATGTCTTTCAAGAGAGGCACAAAGAACCCCAGATGCTTCTTATAAAACTCTATGTGTATCTCATCTATGCCCGGAGCCCTGCCATTTGGAAACAAGGATATCGCAGCTACAATCTCCTCATCAGTGATTGACAGGTCCAAACTTTCTCTACTATCTGTGTTCAATTCAGGCAAGGAAACAGCCGCTAGATACGTGTCCAAATCAAAGTCTGAGTACTCAGCTCTTGACGCATAAGCATCTTTGAAATACACATAGAAAACATCACTGATCTCTTCAGTCAAGGTATGCACAACACCCAAAGTATCTGTAATCCCTGCCACTACAGCCGCCGCCCTTTCTGACCTAGCAAAATACGCTAAAAACCTACCACATTTATCCGCTTCAAGGTATTGAGTATGCTGAGCAAATAACAACTTACCCCTTGATTTATCTAACAAATAATCTGACCATTCTCTCTGTACCGCTAACCAAGCCATCCTGTCAGAAGCCATACGAGAAGAGAGATACACCTCCTCCAACCACACAACCTCTTTTTCCAATCTATCACCTCTCAACCTAGACTCTCTTTTGAAATAGTTAATACTTGTAATAACGGAACCTCTTAAAAAAGCCTTGAATGAATCGCAGACGAGAGGCGGGGCTGCCGTGTCCACATTGATAGCAAAGTACTCTTCTAATTGGGATTCTTAAGTATTTCCATCCTGCAATAATGTCAACCAAAAGGGGTTAAGCCTCCAAAATGCTTGACCTCAAGAAACATTAAGTTTAACTGTTAATACCAATGGAGAATGATCTGAAATCTCCCTTGGTAAATATGCAGCATCGGAGGCAGCCGGCAGTAACTCCTTTGATACAAGTCCTAAATCAGTTTGGGAAAAAGCATTATATGAAGTGGAATAACAGGAGAAACAGACCTCTACCGGATGCCTCAGACACCACACATCCACCAAACCCATCTCTTCCACCAGATAAGCAAATTTCGGGGGTTTTTTTTGGCATGTGTAGTATCCCCCAACTACCTCCACCTATCAACATTAGAATCCAACACATTATTGAAATCCCCACAGCAAATCACTGGAGTATCAGGAGAGAGAGAAATAAAATCACTGCACTTTTTTAGGACCTCACCACTATAAGGGGGGGGGGGAACATAAACTGACAGTAAGTTTATACGCTTAGAATCAAAAATGCCCCTCACAAAAACATATCTACCTAATGGGTCTGACTCCACCATTTCCAAAATAAAATTTACTTTTTTATGTATAAGGAGAGATACCCCTCTAGAATGACCGGTATGAGTAGCATGATATGCCCATCCAACCCACGGTTTCTTAAGGGCCAACACATTACCTCCCACTAAATGGGTTTCAGTTACACATACAACATCCGCCTCATACTTTTTTAATTGGGATATGACCAAAGACCGTTTAATTTTATCATTTAGACCACGAACATTCCAAGTCAGGATTTTAATAGCCCCCATATTCATCTTCCCAGTCGCCATAACACAAGGGAATGCACATGAGACATTTCCGCATAAAAATCAACCCCCTCCAGCACAGGCAGACACCCAGCCACCAGCCAACCACATTAGCATATACCAAAATAGTCAATCTCATCATCTGAAAGTATTTGCATAGAGATAAAGTACCACACCTGTCACTGCATTGAAAAAACCTACCCTTCCCTACCCTATTCAAACAACCCCCCTCCCCGTATATCCACCTCCAACTTAGACATACCTGGATCCCCTTATAATTATCCCGCATCCCCTTAAACAGCGCACACAACTATCTCCACGTACTTATGGAAATACCCGTATGCACCGAAAATAGGAGAGGGAGACCATGACCCTTTAAGCAAGGGAAGCTCCCCAGCCCACAAATTCACCCTTGTACTCCTCTAACCCTCCATACCCAACCAATCCATTAGCACCAACCATAAGATCCAGCAGTCTCAAATAATATCGCCTTATAACTAACATTATCATAAGCAACCAAATAACTACAATATTAATAAAAGCATTTCAGTTATTTATAAACATAAATCAAGTGATATACATTTACAGAGCAAATCTCAAACATTATAACTATCAAAGGCACACAGTCTTTAATAGCATCATCTCAGTTCACGGAGCATATCTCAAACATTTTAACTATCTGAGACATACAATTTCTAACAGCATCATTTCAGTCCAGGAGATCAATACGTCACCAAAGGTACCTTCAATCCGGACGAGGACCTCTAGGAACTCTCCTATCCAACCAGTTAGTCGCCTCCGACGGAGATCCAAAGAAATGGGTAGTCCCATCTGCAACCACACGCAATCTGCATACCATACGGCAACTGCATCTCACGAAGGCGACGTTTCACCTGTATAAACTGAGCTCTGCTCTTTTGTACATCCACCGAGAAGTCAGGAAATACAGCCACTCTTTGGTTTTGATACAATAGGGGGCCCTTGGTCCGAGCCAGGCGCAGAATAGCATCCCAATCCTTATAGTGTAGCAGTTTAGCAATAAATGTGCGTGGCTGCGCACCAGGAGGCGGCATCTGAGTCGGAATTCGATGCGCCCTCTCCACCTTAAACTGGGCCGTAAACTCCCCTCTGCCGAATATCTGGATCATCCAATTCTCCAAGAATGTCTCCGGAGAATCACCCTCTGCCTTTTCAGGGAGACCCACCAGCCTAACATTGCTGCTTCTGAGGCGGCCCTCCATGTCTGACATTTTTTGTTTAACCGAAACCATCTGAGCCTCCAAACCGGCAACTTTCTGCAGCAAGGGAATTGTAGTATCCTCTAGTATAGAGATGCGGGCCTCTGTCTCTGACACACGCTCTCGAATCTTCTGAAAATCCTGCAGCATCAATGACAAATCAACTTGTACCTCTCCAATTTTATCCATTACCTTCTTTTCAGAGGCAGCGATAGCTTTCAGGACCTCTTGAAGAGTAGAATCAGCAGGCAAATCTGTATCTTTAGAGGACTGAGAAGATACCTGCGGCTCAGGTACAGGAGTTCCTCCCGATGCTGCAGAGGAATTGGAACGTGCATACTTCTCCAGCTTACTAGAAGCAGTAACATTTGTAGAGTGTTTTCCCATAGTAACACCTTTTATATAACCAGAAGCAGATGTAATATAAGGTTGTATATAGGACGCTCTCACTGCATTTGCTCAGAAACAGATCATTCAGGCCTCAGCTGAATCCAGCAATTGCAAAGAAGGATGTGGCCACGACAGTACTGCATAAAATGGGCTATATAAAAATCAAACAGTACCTTCACAGCAATGCTTCAGACATGGAGACCCTCAGGCAATTCTGATGATCCCTGTGTTGTCTGCAAACAGGAGATCTGAATCGTTTTCCTCAGAAAGCCCCAGCACAGCAGCTTCCACAAATCCGCTCCTCCAGCACCAGACACCTATATGCAAGTCTGCCCTCCTTCCACTTTCCTCTCCAAGATGGCACTGCGACCCGGGCTATGGCGGGAAGATCCACTCCAGCTATCCCACACTCCACCGACGATCAGAGGGCTGCCTTCCCCACTTCCAGCGATCCCCACAGGTGACAGGTAGGTGGGAACCTTCGATGCTGGCAGTCTTCAAGTCACCACTTTCCACCTGCTCAACCGCTGCCAGGCTCTGTCCACAGCTCTCCGCTGCCAGACTCTGCCCACAGGTCCCCGCGACAGCCGCCCTGACCCGTCGCCACACACCGCCTCACACTATTCTTGGATCCGAGGGAGCAGGGGGACCCACACTCCCAAATAGGGTAGTTTCAGTCCTGAGGGAGCAGTTCCGGATAGTTTTATCGGATGTTTGGACCGGGGAGCTTCACTGTATGCGATCTACGCCATGCTCCTCCAGGCCATCCCCCCCGAAGATGGTCATATTTAATTAAATTTTAATTGGAATATGTGCCTTTCACATTTGTTAATAACTGTAAAGGCATTCACTATTGTGTGTATAGTACATTATTACAGTTTGTGCATGTAATACCCCTTTTTTCTGCTTGGGTGTGTCTACGGGTTTGTGTGTTCTTTCTGTAAATAAACTCATTACATTGTTTCCCTAGTTGCACAGTGCCTCCAACTTAGTCTGAGTATCGCTGGTTCTTTGTGAGGTAGTGTTCTTGAAATAAAGATCAGCAGAGGGAGACTAAGGAAACCTCCTCTGCCCTACTTAGAACTCCAAATTAAACATTACTACAACATGCTGGTCTATAGAAGCCACAACAGCACTTTTATTGGTGAGGCAAGGACTCAAAGTTTTTGTGATTTTTTTTTTTTATCAAGCATATATCTCTTTGGCTCGCATAATGGTTAAGGGTAATTTGAGAACAATACTTACTAATATCCAATACACAATTTACACATACCTCACTAGTTTTATACCACTAAGAGGTACCTCTGTACCTTCTAATGACTGTCTTGCAATATGTCTCATACCACATTAACAATCACTAGAAATACATTAAACTCTATCACTGTTACTTTAACTTTGCTAACACATATCAAACGGATGCAAAAGAATATTAGACAAATGTATACAACCATGCAGTCCTTGTTAATAGGCAGTTCAAATACAGATCATTTCTCCTTCACAGGGCAAACAGGCATTAAGGTTGCAAGCAGGGCCGGACTGGGACTAAAAATCAGCCCTGGCATTTCAAGCATACAGGCCCATCTCTGTTGATGAGCAGGACAAAACTGTGTGCCGCTGCGCAGCAGCGGCGCCACCAGGAGCGTACCCACATTATGTTGGGGGCGTGGTCACATGGGGCATTGATATATACATTATAAAAAAACATTACATTTATCAGGCCCTCCCTATCATGCCACCCCCACCCCAGAAACACATTACAACACCCACAACCCACTGCACTTATCTATGCTTCTGATGCTGCTGACATCCATCAGGGTGGGAACTTCCTGTAGAGTGAGCAGGGAAGCTCTTAGTCTCACAAGATTAATAAATCTCATGAGACTTAGAGCTCCTCGGCTTGCTCTGCAGGCTGTGCCCTGACCGGGAACTGGGAGTAACTATCCGCTCCCTCCTGCTAACCAGAGCTGGATTAAGGCTCGGGGGGCCCAGGGCACATAAGACAGGGGGGCTCCTATGATGTAATATGGTTATTAGACACATTTTCAACAAATACACAGGCAATACTGTGAGCACTACTATTAGGTGCACACAGTTCTGCCTTCACAAGCAGTACAATGTGAAGCAGAACATATCTCCCAACTGTCCTTGTAGTCAGACCAAATCCTGACTAAGCGGGATAGTCACCCACCAAATTCAGGACAGTTGGCAGAATGTCCTGGTCTCTCTTACCTGTCTTGTCATTGTCTCCACTTGTGGCTGCTCATGTCTTTAGATCAGTTGCTGCTTGTCTGGATCCTAAAATGTTGGGGGCCCTATTTGGAAAAAAAAATGGTTACATGAAATTTAGAAAACTCCAACCAGCAGCGGTGTTAAATCAATATAACACCCACATTTTAAAATTAGGCCTTACTCCAGCCCCAACATTAAAATGATAGTATTCACATTTGATAAATACATCTATTTTCCTACAACCAGCACCAACATTAAATTAATAGTATTCCCATTTAATAAATAAACCGCTATCCCTCCCTCCAAACCACCCCAGCAAGAAATTAAATAGCATTTATATTTAATAAAAATAACCATTTCCCACAACCATCTCAGGCATTAAATAATTCATAATTTAATTTAATAAATATACCTAATTTTCCCCAAACAGCCCCACATTCACTTAATAGCACACATTATTGTCATATCCTGTCCCCCCCCACACATTAGTCATATACTGCCCCCCACACACATTATAGTCATATACTGTCCCCCACACACATTATAGTCATATACTGTCCCCCACACACATTATAGTCATATACTGTCCCCCCACACACATTACAGTCATATACTGTCCCCCTACACACATTACAGTCATATGCTGCCCCCCCACACACATTACAGTCATATACTGTCCCCCACACACATTACAGTCATATGCTGTCCCCCCACACACATTACAGTCATATACTGTTCCCCTACACACATTACAGTCATATGCTGTCCCCCCACACACATTACAGTCATATACTGTCCCCCACACACATTACAGTCATATGCTGTCCCCCCACACACATTACAGTCATATACTGTCCCCCACACACATTACAGTCATATACTGTCCCCCACACACATTACAGTCATATACTGTCCCCCATACACATTACAGTCATATACTGTCCCCCACACACATTACTGTCATATACTGTCCCCCACACACATTACAGTCATATACTGTCCCCCCACACACACTACAGTCATATACTGTCCCTCCACACATATTACAGTCATATACTGTCCCTCCACACACATTGGCCATTTTTTATTTTCCCCCTCCTACAGCCATTGCCCCCATGCAAACACTTTCGACCCCAATTCCCCCTGCAGACATGGTCACTCAACCCCCCCAATCCCCCTGCAGACATTGTCACTCACCCCCCCAATCCCCCTGCAGACATTGTCACTCACCCCCCCCCCAATCCCCCTACAGACATTGTCACTAAGCCCCCCCAATCCCCCTGCAGACATTGTCACTCAGCCCCCCCAATCCCCCTGCAGACATTGTCACTCAGCCCCCCCAATCCCCCTGCAGACATTGTCACTCAGCCCCCCCAATCCCCCTGTAGACATTGTCACTCACCCCCCCAAATCCCCCTGCAGACATTGTCACTCAACCCCCTCAATTCCCCTGCAGACATTGTCACTCATCCCCTTCCAATCCCTACAGACATGGTCACTCACCCCCCCAATCCCCCTACAGACATTGTCACTCACCCCCCCCCCCAATCCCCCTGCAGACATTGTCACTCACCCCCCCTGCAGACATTTTCAATCCCTGCTCCCGTGCAGTTATTTTTACTCATTCCCCCTCCCCCTCCCTCTCCCTTGCAGTACCTGTCACTATCCCCCAGACACACCAACTAACCTTAACATCCTGCGCCCTCAACACCTCAACAGACTGACGGCTCCTAGGCGGCTGCGTGACATCATGACGTCACATCGCACGGCCGCGTGGAAGTTTAAAAAAAAAAAGAAGAAAAAGCTGTGGGACTTGAAGAGCAGGGACCGGACCGGCCCTTCTGGCAAATTCCAGAAGTGGCAGATGGCCAGTCCGGCCCTGGTTGCAAATAGCACAGAGCAACGTCACGGCTCCCTGTATTTCTCAATATTAACTTGAACACTGATAATCCCACACAGTGGCACTTTGCAATCTTACAGTTACTCTCCAGGTTATTTGATAAAACACGCTTTCTTGTTCGTCCTTCCTCCAATTTAACATGATTATAGAATACAATTTACATCCAACCGCTCCCTCTCTCTCTTCTTAAGGATAAGCATAGTGTCACTTAAATAAAAGCTGGCTCCTCAACACACTGTTATAAGCTTGCCCACAGAGAGCAAATAAGGCCAAACAGTTTTGATGAGGATATTCCATTTTCTAATTTAATATATTCACTTCTAGTCGTGCTTGAATCTGCTTGGCGAACAAGGGTGGGTACCCTCCGGGTTCCCCCCCCTACTACAAACATGAGGTTTGGGAAGGCTTGTGGGAAAATCTGAAAAGTTGCTTCACATTTGCAGGAAGGTAACTCCACCCATAAGATAGTTATAATATCAAGTACCAAAAGACACTGTTACTGTCCATTTTGCTGACTGCTACCAACCTGAGAACGCATAGCTGATGGAAGCTATAAGTTTAATGGAATGGAGGTTTGTGTATATGTGAAGTGGCCTGAAAAGCAATTTATAGTAATTGCTGGCGAGTATGAAAATGGATTATAGTGTATTTGAATGGATTGAATGGAAGGTGAATGGAAAATGTATAAGTTTATAAAAGTTAGATTGAGTTTTGGTCAGTATATGTGGAGTTTAATTGGTAGCATTTGTCTTTGGTTTGCAGATATAAGAATATGGCTGAGATTAGGGAGTTTGCATTACCAGTAGTGTATTTTGAATGGACTATAGTTATGTGTAACTGATTGCTTTGTTAGGTTTTCTAAGACAATGTTATGCTGTAGTTTTGATGGAGATTGAATACTAATATGTGACTATGGGGCAGATTCAATTCCCTGTGTTGTTCTAAAGATCAACGCAGGACATGCATTGTTACCGTTACTATGGTGATTTTAACGCAGATTTTTGCTAAAAATAAAAAAAATCTAATTTTTGAGCAAAAATCTGAATGTGATATTGAAAATTGTGCTCGATAGTCAGTGGGCAGATGTTCAAATATTGCTGAAATCACTTGTGATTAGTTCAGTTTGGTTTAGTTAATATGGCAGCAAGGTGATATACAATATGTTTGGAACAGGTCGAGTTTCAGATAATAGGGAAAATGGAGGTTGATCTAATCCTTCCATGCCTCAAGATGGCTGCCATTGTGAGATAATATGATCATCATGACTAGACAAAATGCTTAAAATGGAGTCCCCCCGCACTCAATACTACAATGTCACATATTTGAAGATTGAATCACCCCGACTGCTATTGACGCAACTAAACAGGGATACACAGAGAATAACACACCCCCTAGTGTTCACCAGGGACCCCCGCAAGGAGGTATGGGCATGGCTGCATGAGATGCTCCGGTCAGAGTAGTGCGGGGATGGGGCTTGACATACAGTCAGACACCTTTAAACAATAGGTGAAGCTGACTCACACACACCTTTACACCACACAATAGCTGATCAATACCCACACACAATGACTTGTATATTTCTAAAACAGGCTATGAATGTATTGTATGAACATCTATGCTATACCACCTATGTTAATAAAGCATGCAAAACCTGTTGAGTTTGTATAAAATACTTTGTTATACTATTTCACAATAATATGCAAGTTTTACAATTAGAATGTTAATTAAGAATACAAAACATTTTAAATAAAGCTGTGTGCAGATTATTAGGACCCATAGATATACCACAAAAATAGACCCCCTTTAATAAGCATTTCCCACTCTCCCCTTGCGTCTTTCCCTCTCTGGGGACTCACTTTCACTCAGAAGCTCCAGCTGTCTTGCTGCAGAGGACTCACTCAGGAGAAGGGGAGACCAGTGAGGAGAAGATTGCAGTAGTCAAGACAGGAAATGATGAGTGCGTGGATAATGGTTTTAGTGGCATCCTGAGATAGGAAGGGCCAAATGCAGGCGATTTTTCAGAATGGAAGACGACAGGATTGGGCAAGAGACTGGATGTGGGGGGCAAAGGAGAGGGAGGAGTCAAGGTATCCCTTGACTCCTTAAATGTGGTATCCCACATTTGACACTTTACACATAGCCTGGTCCTTCTAGCACAAAAACCACTGGACAGCATTATTTTCTAAAATGTCAAATATTGTGCTTGTACTTTACTGGATAAATTAAATACAAGCAGGATTTTTTTTTCAAATCCCTGGTTGCCTTATGTATACTTATAATGTATATAAGAACATGTTTTGTAAATTTTTACTTGTTTAAAATAACACAATGAAGGAAATAACATCCATTATCCAACCATTGTAGTGATGAGAACTCAAAGGTATGATGGAGAGAATTGTTCCAAAATTTGATCTATGTACAGAGTACATCATAAATGACATAAAAGAAATAATGCCCAAGACAATTTAACCAGTTTTCCAGAAAATTAATTCAGCAACTTTGTTATCAGTAGCAGTGGTCAAAGTGGAAATTTAGAAGTGATGAATTGAAAAATGTAAATGAATGGAAATTGATAGTTTTACAATAAAGGCAGTAGGAGTAGTGGCGGTATGGCATACCACCAAATACCAGCTCACGTCAACTACTGATCAGTTGTAAAAAAAAATGGTGTTTGTTTACTTAGCTGTGTTCTTTATGCATTATTTGGCTTTACACTATACCTTATATATCTTGTATATCCATTTTCATTTCTCTTCATTAGTTTATTTCAGTCCTAATGCCTTTTTTATTCATTGTGACTACTTTTTATGTCCTTTTACTATTATCAGTAAAGCTTTTTTATGTTTACAATCATTAATGAAATATTACACCTTTCTTTAAAAAAAAAAAAAAGTCTAGTTACTGAAAATGTTAAATGTCTGTAAAACCAGATGTATGTAATTCAGTGATTAATAAATGGAAGCAGAATGGTTTAGTATGATACATACAATTGACTGATGCAAGGTTACCACACTGTGTCCCCCATCACTGCCCACTTACATCTCATGTGTCCCTTCACCTCTTCCTCTTGTCACCTGGTGTGACTGGTGTTACCTGGTGTTACTTCACCTTTCCCTAAGGTCTCCTATGTTTCTGCAACTCTCTCATGTACCCTTTATGTACTTACATTATCCCTCATATCTCGTGTCCCTTCAACTTCCCATGTCTCTCAGTATTTCTTTACCTCTCCATTAAGGTCATATATATGTCCCCTCTCCATTCTCTTTTTGGTTTTATTTTTTCTGTCCACTCTCCCCATGTGTCGTTATCATCATACAACGTAACCTGTCTGTCCCTCTTCACCTGCTTTCCTTGGGCTTGACTGATTGATTCTCTCATTCCTTTACTTACCTACTCCCCTGCTCCTCTTATTCTCTTACTAACCCTGTGCTCCAGTCTATCCCTGCTCCTATTTTTCCCTCTCACCCGCAACTGAAAAGATAGAGGTCACCATTGTGTCATTGAAATTTTTAAAACCCCTGGTCATTTCCTCTCCTTTGACCTTTGACTACTTGGAATGTGAACATGTACTAATACTGATCTTAATGGAAAAAGAGAACCTTTAAAAGGTGCTAATGATTAAATAATAGCAAAGTTCCAGATTTTGATGAACTTAGATCTCGCAGTAACAATAAAGGATTCGGATTCCTTGCAAGGACCTCCATAAAATACCACTACCTCATATGTGCAAATTGTAATACCAGACGTGTACTGTACTAAAATCAAGTGAAAGAATCAAATAAAATAATTGTAAATTTGCTTTGCTCTCCTTAATGACTCGGTCTGTTTTCAAAATGGTGGTATTATAGCTGAATTACCAGTCTGACTCCTGATTCTACCTGCTCTGTTTGCATTCTTAAGAAACACCACTGACCCATGCATAAGTCCTGCGTCCAAATGAGTACTGGTAAGCACAAGTCTCTCAAAACTCTCTGAACCAAAATTGTGCCTACCTGAATGTTTCTCTCGAAGTCCTTAAAGATGTTTAAAAAAAGCTGCAAGTTATATTTTAAACTAAGACAAAGAGTATCTGTCTCCAAACAACAAATAGCTGCCTTTATCAATCTTTTGTTATGTAGTGATCTGCATGACTGGGTTTTGGTCTGGACCTACCACAAAGGTTAAACACTTCTTTGAAGAACATTGAATCCATTATTATGATCGGAATCACCACACGGGTATGTACTTCCAGTCAGTGTTGATGCTGGTCTACCAAGGCATGGAGTCTAACTGATGGCCATAGCGTGCAGGACCCATGGATCAGCTCGCTGACATGGAAGATAGGGAAAGAGGCAGTGGCAATAGCAGAATTTAACAGCAGGGGTCTTGCATAGCGAGTACAGGAAAAGACAAGTCACGTCAGAGATGTTTGCCAAGGTCTGATACACATTCCAGTAAGTGCAGTAAAAAGGAAGACCTGGAGACGTAGTCAGAGGAGGTAGCTAATGTCTGGTACATATTCCTGTATGTGCCGTACAAATGGAGTTCTGGAGCCGTAGTCTGAGGGAAGCAGAGGTCAGACACAAGGTCAAACGGAGAGGTATAATGGAGTATCCAAGGACGTGGTTAATGACAAACAGGGTATGGGAAATTGTACGAGGTCAGGAAGACAAAGATTCATACACAGAGAGACAAGACACTAGGAGAAGGAGGATCACAGAAATCAGACGCTGGTTAACAACCTGTTGCTCTGACACTGGACAAATATCAGCGGAATAGACTGAAGCACAGGGTTAGTAAGAGAATAAGAGGAGCAGGGGAGTGGGTGCGACCAAAAGAAACAGAGCGGCAGCACAGCATGGAAGCAGGTAAGTTTTCTCATACACGACTCTGCTCTACAAAGCCACAAAAATGGTTGAAAAATGGAAAAACTTTTAAGACTTTTGTTGGTGGTCATTTAATTCTGAATGGGATGATTCTGCCTTGAAATATTAATTTCTGGGCTGGTAAATTTTCTGTATTCCTGATAACCTGGGGGCATGCTTAATCTGGCTAATAAAAAATAATGAAGTCTAAGCTACACCATCTGACTCTTTACCACCATTTATAACCAACTCATCTCTTGAAAGCTGGAAAACGCATATTCAATCAAACTTATCAAAAATGATCTAAGGAAATTAATCCTAGACAATCTGTGGCCCGTACTTTGTCTGCACTTTCAAAAAAGTTGCAATCTTTTAGTCTCCTCAGGCTCACCTAGGCAATCATTTATGTTCTCCTCCAACAACTAATGTGTGAATGAAAATCTCTATAGACTTATGTTGGGGATTTGAATATCATTCTGTCTTTGTTCATACAGATTTAGGGACTTCTAGTAAGTTTATAGATATTCGTTAGCTTGGAAATTGGATGTTCATATAACTCTCTTGCCAATTCATTCTAGTATAGTAGCAGCAAATGGCATGTTTCTTGAGAAATTTAATTGGAAAATGGATGCCTACATATTTTAGACAATATAGTCTTAAGAATATCCAGTGATATTAAGATTTCTTTAGTTACAGCAGCATAGTGTACAGAAACTGGAAAAAAGGCATATAGTTGTAAATTAAGTCAGGATTGTTATCAGAATTGTCTTTTTTCCCCTGGCCACAACTACTCTTGAAAATGAACCTCTTCAATATTGTGATTTTTCAGATTTGTTTTGTGAAAAATCAGCCAATGTCCTACCTCAGAGGACTTATGACTGCTCCATAGATTCCCACAGATTCTTGTTTTGAGATCTGTGCCTCCTAAGGTGTACTGGAAGAACCTTTTAGATATCTGCTTAGAAAATTAGAAAATGCTAGTAAACTTTTGAGAAAAAAAATAATTCTGACCTTACTAGCAAACTGGAGACCCCTCCTCAGGCAGGCGATCACTCACTGGATTGTGATGCACCTTCATCCTCATCATCATCAGCAGCTATTAATATAGCACCACTAATTCCACAGCGCTGTACAGAGAACTCACTCACATCATCCCCTGCCCCATTGGAGCTTACAGTCAAAATTCCCTATCAGACTCACAGATTGAGAGAGGCTAAGGTCAATTTAATAGCAGCCAATTAACCTACTGCTATGTTTTTGGAGTACCCGGAGGAAACCCATGCAAACACAGGGAGAACATACAAACTCCACACAGATAAGACCTGGTCGGAAATCGAACTAATGATCCCAGTGCTTTGAAGCAGAAGTGCTGGTTGCAACTAATGACAGGCTTCCTCATGTTGTGATTAAGAATGGGCATTATGCACCAGATCCAGGAAACACAATGGTTCTTCTGAAGTTTTGACCTTTCCTGATTGATGATCTTGGATATCCTGACCTTAACATTGGACTAGCTCACTGCATGATGTTTCCGTACTGTTGGGAACCCCCTCTTTTGGGGTCCCAGAATAATGACACTGGGCATTCCAGAACTGTAGTTAATCAACACTTGGGGTACCAGCGTAAAAATGTCTATAATGTTCAAGGGATTGTTCATAAAAATATAGATTTTATAATGGTTCATTTCAAACTTATGAAATATAAAATAGTTAAAATAGTTAACCATATATTTAGAAATGTAACTTTTTTTTAGGAAACAATGTATACGTTGCATTGTTTCTTATTTTTCCTTATGGAATTTCTTAACAAAACCCTAGGAAATAGCATTAAAATTGAGACATTAATTGTGCTGTCTCTTAGAATTGATTGCAGAAAAAGCTAAATCTATCAATGTCCATAAAAATTGTGGCTCAGGGATGATGGAAAAAATCCTAAACTGTCCATTTTAGAGATGAAATGTCAAGCTCTATGTATCCAATGGGAGATTATGGAGAGGGACATAGAAAAGAAGACACACTCTTCAACACACCAGAGACCTCTCTGTACAGGAAATCAATGAAGGCTTATCAGCCTGCAACAGAAATGTACCAATTAAACACTTCCCTGACTTTTGCAGTCATTGGATTTTTTTCTAGCTGTCTCTTTTTTATGTCTGCTTAAAGGAGTTTTGCCATGTATGTAAGTTCCTTAAGAGCAAACTGCTTTCACTCAGTATGAATGATATGTGTTATGAAGACAGGAAGATCACTTAAGAAGGCTACAGTCTAGAAAGAAAATATACATATATGTAGAGTTGATTGATACTCAAGTAAAAAACATATTGGCATTAGTTACTTTCCACAATAAACTTTGTCTGCAAAATCTTGTGTTGGTTACTCATACCATATTAATTAATAAATATTATCCACATTATCCATGAGCACCTTCATCTCAATGGCCCGAAAAACTGACTTGATTGGCATTTCTAAGCATAGCTCTGGTAACTCTGGGATCCTGTAAACTCTGCCTCTATATCGCAGCTGGTCACTGGGAACACTCACCACCATGAGAAGGGTAACTAGGCAGAAAACATCAAGATTGTCCCCACATTGATCATAATCTTTGCAATTTTTATTCCTATTATTCGAGCTCTACACAGTTTAATAACTGGCAGCCTTTTGGATTACACCCAGGGGCACTGGACCATCATGCCGGCATCAGCCTTGTTGATAGGAACTGAAGAATCAAAAGCTACATAGCTGGACTCTGATTTATATTTTAGGTTACTCACTCAGGGCCTCATTCATTAAGGAACTTAGGCAAAAATTTCAGTAAGTTTTCCTACTTAAGTTTTCTGGACAAAACCATGGTGCAATGCAAGGGGTATAAATTAGTTTATTATTTTGCATATAAGTTAAATAGTGTGGGCCTGATTCATTAAGGAAAGCAAAGCATAAAAAAGGAGTAACTTAGCACATTGGCAAAACCATGTTGCATTGGAGGGGAGAGATAAATATAAAATGTAGGAACAGATTTATAATTGGGGTAGGGCTTGTCCTAGATCAGCTTTAAATTCCAGTTTAAAAATAAAGCTGTCAAATATTTGTGTGGTACATGAAAAAACAGCCAGTATTTAACGTATGTGTGAAATAATAAACTAATTTGCACCCCTTGCATTTTAACATGGTTTGTCCCGGAGAACATTTACTCCTTTTTTTTGCCCTACTTTCCTTTATGACTCAGGCCCTGTCTGTTTTTGATGTAGCACACAATTATGAACTTTAAATTTCAGTTTACAAATAAGATATCAAGTATTTGTGCGATACATGAAAAAACAGCCAGTGTTTACATTATGTGCAAAATAATAAACAAATTTACACCCCTTGCATTGCAACATGGTTTTGTCCAGAAAGCTTAAGTAAGAAAACTTACTCAATTTCTTGCCTAAGTTCTTTAAGGAATCAGGCTATCAGACTTTATGCTGGTCTAGTGCTCTTCTCATAGATGGAGGCAAGAGGTCCAAATCACTCCCCTTACACAACTCCAAGCTCCTGCTATATTTTCTCTCGCAGAAGTCCACAGTAAAGGCCTTCAGAACAGACATGCAGTCCTACAGTTTAATGCTAAATTATAATTATTATAGATTAGCACTTCTTTCAGCATAGATATCCCTTCCAGGCAATGTAACTGGACTCTGCTGAAGAGGCAATCAGCAAGAGCTAGGCCAGACACCAACTACTACAGGAGGATGGATGCCCAGGTCACGGGATACTCCTTACATAAGCAACAACTTCTTAAAAAGAACCTGTCAGCAGGTTCTATTTAACATTATTATTTCTCACATTCTGCTATTATTATGGGCTTTCCCCTAGCCGCAAGGGGATACAGAGGAACCTGAATTTCTTATTATATAGTGCACAAGGCAAAATGTAATCAATATAATAAATAAAAAGGGCCATACATAGCAGGTAACAGGTTTTTTTTTAAGGAAACCATAAAGACGAGGTAACATTCAATAGTGCATTTATCATATGACACATATATTAATTATTTTACAAACAATTCATCAACATAATGCCCCTAATTGTCACAATAAACAGTATAAATAATAATGTCTGTTTGTTATGATTCCTAGCAAATTCAGGTAGCGGCAAGGGAAGTATATAAACCAAGTATCTTTATTTAGGCAACATATGTGAACATGTATAACTCCAAAACACGAATATGAACAGGTGTGAGGAATGGCAGGGAAGTCCACAGAGCAACAGGTTCCAAGCAATGACAGATACAGTTAAAATGCAGGAACAAGTATAAAGTTACCCTATTGCCAGGATGCACGAGTCTGTCCAGGGAAGCAAACACAGTAGTTGAGTCCAGTGACCAGGCAGAGGTCTGGGCAACAAGAATTCAAGCAGAAACCAGTATCCAGGCAGAGCTCAGGGTCACAAGCAAACAAGCATAAATCAGTTATCAGGCTGAGGTCAGAGCAACAAGAGTTCAAGCAGTATCCAGACAGAGTTCAGGGTCACAAGCAAATTATCATAAACCAGTAATCAGGCCAAGGTCACAACAGGAGATCAAGCAGTGGTAGAACAAACACTGGAACAGGGAGAAACAACCAGCAGCCAGGGATTAACGATGAACTGCACAGAGCACAGATTGAGGCAGGTATTTGAAGCTGTGAGACAGGTGCAGTTCTAATCAGGTAAGGAGATTAACTACTACAGGCATGGTGTAAAGTTCAGGGGCAGAACAGCAGCACCTCTGGTGAATTTGAAGTACTGCTGCCACATACAAAATATAGGCAGAGTCGTAACACTTAACTTCTTCTGGCGATCAGATTCCCAAGGCTAGAAATTGGCTGGTCAGAAAGGAGTTCCTGATGAAGTTTAGCTAAAAGGGTTCTGTGAGGCTGTAGAGGTGATGATCCCAGGGAGGTAGTTTCCAGACACATAAGCAAATGTAAAGAAGGCTGAGGGCTTAATGTAAAGTCACTGTCCAGCGTCCAAGCTGGTTTGGCCAATACTGAGGAGACTTGGAGAAAGTACAGCCTGAAGGAGTTAATATCTGGAGACTACACAATGCAATACGTGAGTACAGATATATGTAGTGGTGGTCAAGTTAGAAGACTCCCAGGAAAAAGACTGCAGTGTGATCAGTATGCAAAACATGTCAGTAAATATTATTATTATTAGATTTGTAAGGCGCCACAATAGTAAGTAAATGACAGTAAGCAAGTGCCAGAGAATGAAACAAAAGCAAGTCCACTTGTCTTAGCCGGGTCAGTACACGGTAATAGCCAAATTAGGAAGCAGGGTGCCAAAGGAATGAACAAGAGCAAGTCCAAGTACACATATAGCAGGTCAGCAAACAGGATACCAAAGGGTTAAGGCAAAAGGCATGTCCAATTTGTCCAAAGAAGGGTTCAAAGCAAGAGTTCAGTATCAGGTACTTAGGCTGGCTGTTAACATAATCGCCTAGTAATACCTGTATGACAGAGGGTCCCTTTTATAGTGAAAATAGGCGTTTTTTAGTGACCTCAGCAGGAAACTTTCAGTGTGAATGAGAAAGTTCTGCACATGCTCCTCAGAACTGCTGTTGATTGTTGCTAAGCAACAAAAGAAACCAGACCAGCCTACTGATGGAGGAGAGCCTGGACAAGACAGGCAAATGCTGAAGACCTGTAACAGTGGGCAATTGTAGGATATGGCCTAATAGGGAAGGAGCGGCATGTCTGGACCGGGAAAATGCATGTCTCCGTCGGTGGTGACACTAATCAATGTATGACCAACTACAGTAGTTAAGTTTGATATAGAAACCTATGGACATAACGGCCTCGAAGTTGCAGCAGCACCAACCGCAATTTATGAGCCTATTCCTTTTACCCAATCAATCTGTTCTGCCTGCAACTTATTTTAGAAAATCTTACTATAGGATTATATTATGTATTGTGCTACATGTGATGCAATTTAAGTAATATGCAAATCCCTAACAAAAAAGCTCCATAAATATTGTACATGCATAGTGTATTTGAATTTATAAGGTCTACCAACCAGGTAAAAACCACTAGTAAAGATTAAATAAAATAAAAAAAGCAAAAAAACAAAATTCCCTACATTGTGCTGTCCACCCAAAACCAGTTGCTGGAGACAACTGAATCAATGTCCCTCCCCTGGGTGCACCAGTGTCTCCAACCTCTGCTTTGCTGATGACAGATTATTCTAAAGCCAGTAGCATTCCATGCCAACTTGATTCAACAGTTGGAGTAATCAACTGCTAACAGTAAAATGAGTAGGTTAATTTCTGGTTGTAATATAATTTTATTTACTTTTTTTTTTTTTATGAGAAACTACTGTAGTGTGGGTCAGTGGATAGCACTTCTGCCTCACAGTGCTGGGGTTAGGAGTTTGATTACTGAACAAAATTAACCCTAGTGAGTGTGTGTTAGGAAATTTAAACTGTAAGCTGATGTAAATGACAAATATTCTCTGTACAGCACTGTGGAATTTGTGGTGCTCTTTAAATAAATGGTGATGATAAAACAAGCTTATTTATATTGAATGAAGTAAAGAATCAGACTCACACACTTTTTCTTATTAACTTTATTCTAAAGTCACCAGAAGTGGGCTCAATATGAAAAGCAAGGAGCAAATATATTTTGGATGTCACAGACAACTGTATATCAATGCAAGTACGAGATTAACGCCCCATTAATTGATGCTGCTATGTAACAGCTACTTTAAATCTAAAAGCACGAAGAGCAATTAATATTTGTTGTAAATTGCAAAAATGTCATTATTTAGAAAAGCTATAAACTAGTTATTCTCTTCAAATACTAATTATCATGCATTAGATGATTACTAGTTTGTAAAATCTTTGATGAATGGGCCTTGTGTGCCATAATTCTAAACAGCTCAGAGGTACCATAGCAACCAGATTAGTAATTAATGACTGAATATTACAATATTAATAAGCCATAACCAAGTAGCATGTCAATTGCATGCTATGATTGATGCTAAATCCTAAAAGAAAGTGATTATGTTTTATTGTTAACTAGCTGACAGTACATAGATTCATGAGAGTCATCATGATAGTTATACATGTCATTATTTGCATTATATTGTAAGCACTTTCATGAGAAGGGCTCTCCCTACCCTTTGTTTTAATGCGTGCATTTATTTTGTCAACCTTGTATGTCTCTGTTTTAAGTAATAAGAAAGTGCAAGTGCAACTATATAGAAATCAGTTGCTCCACATTTAAAGCCTTTGAAGTACATTTGTGGCCTTTTTCCTTGGCTAACAAACTGTGCAGACTTCCACTAGATTAGTAATAAGTATTATATATATATTGAGGCAAAAAGGGCCATAGACTGTTAAGAGAGAGACTGATACTTTTTCTGGGAGTCTGCAAGCTCATGGTGCACATCGAGTTAATTCTTTTCTGCACACAGAACATAGGTTCACAGGTGGAGCACATGGGTGTGATTGTTTTTTGGGTTTAGTTAGTAAGTGCTGGGGAGGAAGCATAAATAGCTGGTTTTGTGTTGTGGATGGAGCGAACAATGCCAAGTTAGTTGGCCGGTCACTAGTGAGGTGACTGAGTGTTTGGCTAGAAGCAGGTTTGCGGGAGATAAATATTTTTGTTTGTGTGATTGCTGGAACCATACCTCTTGCTGATTATTCAGGAATGTCAGGATGGTACAAACTGCAGCAAAGTGGTTCAGCACACCTGTCTGAGTATCTTCTGTTTGCTGCGCTTGTTATGGGTAAGGTGGATGTAATCCTCAACTGCTAGAATTGCTTCTCTATACCCCTTTCTGAGGAACTAAATACGTTCAAAAGTTCTCAGTTGTGCCCAGGACTTAAGCTCTGGTAGTAGTAGTTGTCCATTTACAATTACCCGGTGGAGTAAACAGAACACTCCAAACTTGATGGTTTTATAAAGTAAACTGAGTTTGGTAGGTCAGTGCATAACTGAGGCTGCCACACTGATAGCTGAATGAAGCTTATAACTATTTACCTCCTAACCAGCTGAATCAGTGAACTGCAGGAATGATCCTACACACAGTAGTTGCAGTAATTGCACAAATGATAGATCAAACAAACAGGAGAGATCCTTATTTCTTAATGCACACAAACAGTATATTGTGATTTTGACATCCAGTAGATGACAGACACAAAGAACTTTATGCTGGAAAAACAGTGCTTTTATTGTTCACGTCACAAATAACACAGCAGACTTTTCTCAGGATGACACCGGGAGAACCTCGCTCTAGCTAGACAGTTCAGCTGCCTAGTCACTAGCCAACTATCTGGCATAGTTCACACCACTCATAAGATTAGACAATTTTTTTTCCTCTACCAAGCTCTACAAACCACAATCACAGAAAACAAAAATCAATGAAACTTATGTGGTGCACCTGTGTGTTTGAGAGTTGTATGCTGCAAGATAAACTCCAAAGAGACCCTGTTAGCTGCTGTTAGCTATGTAAAAAATAACCCCCAATTACTTCAAAATATGCAAGTCAAATCACACCATATTCTTTTATTTTGTCACACTTATGTCCTCCACCTGTATTTCTTTAAGCTAGGTGCATTACGGTACAAATGTGTAATTCTGTCTGCAGTATTGCCCTGCAGACTATCAGAATGTCAGCTAAATACCTAACTCCTCCTTTGGAGGCCTGTGGCAAATCACTCTCTTTGTCACTATATATTCACCACTTTTGTGGAACAATGCCATATAATTATAGATGTCCACTATCAATGTCCTGATCCTATGTATCATTACAGTATGGAAATAAAATTGGAACAATAAAACTGTCAAGCCCTTGATCCTTCCAGACATTCCCTCATTTTACAGATACTACACCCCTATATAGGTAAGCCATTACATTATGATGCCAAAGTCAGGATCTATAGAGCAATAATTTGGGGGTGAATATGCTATCCTCACAGTTCTGCCTATCATGATGAGAATATATTCATACTGCAAAAGAGCCTGGCCCCATAAGACAGATGCAAGAATTGCTGGTTCAAAATGCTACAATGGCATTTATGAGCCTAATGTGCTATATTGCTTGCTTATGAATGAGCCCACCCTGTTTCTAACTTACATTAGGGGGTAAATGTATGAAAGTCTGATTTCTGCAAGTTGCCGGAAATCAGCGATTTTGCAGCTAAAATTTAAAGGGGCGATGGCTTGTAAAGGCATGTTTGCCTTTACAAGCCATTGCCCCTTTAAATTTTAGCTGCAAAGTCGCCGATTTCCGCCAACTTGCAGAAATCGGACTTTCATACATTTACCCCCAAATCACTTAATACTAACTGCTGATAGGTTGCTATGAGTTAGTGAACATTTACACTTTGAACGTGCTTTAGAGTTGTGAATAATTGCAAGTGAATGGACACTATATACTAATTAATATTAGTTCAGCTCACAAAATGGCTGGCTTTGCAGTGTGTAGATGACAGGTGCATTTTAAACCACAAAGCAAACAAAGTTACTACACAGCCTTCCATGTGCGTCAAGATGATTTCAGATGACTATAGTTGAGCCAATGTTACAGGAATACCATACCTTAACGTTTTTTTTTCTTCATCACCTGGAAAGTGATTCACATTTTAATACATAAACATTCAGATCTCGCTCACACCTCTCCAATGTTAATATGATTTTCCTCCTTTTAAAAACACAAAATATTCACTTATAAACCTTCATGATGCAATTAAGATTTTGGAATGCAGCACATTATATTCCATCTGCTCTGACTTACCACTCTAACTCATACTTACCGACTTTCTTCAGCTCTCTTCCGGGAGCCAGCCAGTGGAGGTGGGCGTGAGGGGGGCGGGGCGGCCAAAATTGCGTCATTTCGCCCCCCCGTGATGTCATGACGCAAACGCGTCATTTGACAGTGGGGACGGGGCCAAACACCGCGATTCAGTGGGGCACTTCCTAGTGAAGTGGGCAGAATTCGGGAGATTGCCACACTCACCCGGGAGTCCGGGAGACTCTCGCAAAATGCGCTGTGCTACCAAATATTAAGTGTAGGGTGTCAAAGTTGTCGATGCCATTTACTTTTATTTTCTGATTTTAAAAAATATAGAGCACTGAATTCAAAATGAAAAATAAAGATTTTGTATAATAACAGAGAAAGAATTGTGGAGACCAAATATAGTTTTTAATTTCACATTATGTTTAGAAGAAAATTTTGAGTTATTTGGGAAAAGTGAAAGGGTGCCAATATATTGGCCATGACTATCTCTAAAGCATAGTTATTGCAGCAAAACACTATCTAAAATAAATTTATGTCATTATACTCTGAGAAGTAATTTGTGCGCAAAACAAAAAAGCTTTTTAAGGCTATAGTGTGGCAGTTAGACATGTTTGAAATGTCTGCAATGTCTTGAATCAGGTTGACAAATAATTTCTAAAATACGAAAAAATCTGACAGTTCTCGAATTTCATATCAATTTTAAGAAACAAAAAAGAAAATCAAGTTTGATTTGAGAAAGTTAAACAGTCTGGACCACGTTCGAGGTGGTTTGAGACATGCAAACTTGCTCGAACATATCTGAGCTAAAATGTATACATTTTGGCAGTTTTAAATCTCAAAATCTCAAATGGTGAACTTCGAACACAGCTGTGTTTGAAGAGAGACTAAATTGTTTTGGTTTTTTAATGTTTTTTATTAATTCAATATATTAATTAAGTGAAAAGCGGGCTTTCCATAGTTCCATTTATTAACAGTGTTTAATTTAATAAGATTTAAATACTGTTTGTTTTTAAATTAGTTTTTTCTAAAAAAATAGTCAAATAGCAAATGGTGAACCATCGTATGTGAACAGCAAATTTCAATCACAAATTTGAAACATACTGTAACTTGAACACGTTCATGTCCTTTGTAAAAGTGAAATTTAATTGCTAGAGAGGTTCAAGCATCTTTAGTGGCAGTGGCTTATTTGCATGTCTATAATATTTTTTCCCTACCTTATTATGTGTTCACCTGGTCTGGTGGGAGCTAAAACAAGAGAATATTGTTATTTAACTAATTTTACTGTGACACTGTAGTTCATAGCTTTACTGTTATTGTCATGGATTAATCTATTGAACAGGAACATCTCAGTGCTAGTACTGGCAGACAAACTACTAACAGCTGCAAAAGTCCCTTAAGAAGACTCAGATAGGATCCTCCAGAGATTTCTTGATAATCTCTCCCAAAACAACAGTTCATTCAAACATAAATAAAAATATAATTATGTGAATAATGGTTGTGATTAGAGATGGGCGGGCTCGGTTCCCTGAGATCCGAATTCATCCAAATTTAGCCTATCCGAGTACCGAGCAGAGCACGCTCGGTACTCTCCCGCCCATTCGGAATTGAAATCAAGGCAAAACGTCATCGTGACGTATTCATATTTCTGAGCTCGGTTCTCGCAAGATTTGAAAAGCATAAATACCAGCCTCCACAGCAATCCATCGCCATTTGACAGAGGGAGAGAGCAGGGTTAGATCACAGGCTATATCAACTCAGGGACAGAGCAGTAATTGGACACATTATTGTTTCTATTCAATACAATTCTGATCTTAATTAGGGATGAGCGCGCTCGGATTTCTGAAATCCGAGCCCACCCGAACGTTGCGGATCCGAGTCGGATCCGAGACAGATCCGGGTATTGGCGCCAAATTCAAAAGTGAAACTGAGGCTCTGACTCATAATCCCGTTGTCGGATCTCGCGATACTCGGATCCTATAAATTCCCCGCTAGTCGCCGCCATCTTCACTCGGGCATTGATCAGGGTAGAGGGAGGGTGTGTTAGGTGGTCCTCTGTGCTGTTTAGTTCTGTGCTGTTTAGTTCTGTGCTGTTTAGTTCTGTGCTGTTTAGTGCTGTGCTGTTTAGTGCTGTGCTGTGCTGTGCTGTGTTCTGCAGTATCAGTCCAGTGGTGCTGTGTGCTGTGCTCTGTCCTTCTGAGGTCAGTGGTGCTGCTGGGTCCTGTGCTGTGTCCTGTTCAGTCCAGTGGTGCTGTGTCCTGTGCTCTGTGCTTCTAAGGGCATAGTTATTTCCCCAATATTCCCCTGTGTTTAAAAAAATAAAAAAAAGTTTTTTTTATAAAATACCAAAAACTACTTTAATATTTTTTAATTTCCACAAAATTTTCACAACCAATCCTGCAGTATAAGCCCATTGGTACTGCAATATTACCAAGTTCACACATTCAGCAGTAAAAGTCCAGTGGTACTGCAATATTACAAAGTTTACACATTCTGCAGTATCAGTCCAGTGGTGCTGTGTCCTGTGCTCTGTCCTGCTGAGTTCCGTAGTGCTGCTGGGTCCTGTGCCGTGTCCTGTTCAGTCCAGTGGTGCTGTGTCCTGTGCTCTGTGCTTCTAAGGGCATAGTTATTTCCCCATTATTCCCAAGTTTGTAAAAAATAAAAAAAAAGTAAAAAAAAATAAAAAATTAAAAAAAAAAAAATAAATATAATAATTATAACCAAATTTGCAAAACCAATCCAGCATTATAAGTCCATTGGTACTGCAATATTACCAAGTTCACACATTCAGCAGTAAAAGTCCAGTGGTACTGCAATATTACAAAGTTTACACATTCTGCAGTATCAGTCCAGTGGTGCTGTGTCCTGTGCTCTGTCCTGCTGAGTTCCGTAGTGCTGCTGGGTCCTGTGCCGTGTCCTGTTCAGTCCAGTGGTGCTGTGTCCTGTGCTCTGTGCTTCTAAGGGCATAGTTATTTCCCCATTATTCCCAAGTTTGTAAAAAATAAAAAAAAAGTAAAAAAAAATAAAAAATTAAAAAAAAAAAAAATATATAATAATTATAACCAAATTTGCAAAACCAATCCAGCATTATAAGTCCATTGGTACTGCAATATTACCAAGTTCACACATTCTGCAGTATCTTGTGCTACATATAATGGAGAGCAAAAATTTGGAGGATAAAGTAGGGAAAGATCAAGACCCACTTCCTCCTAATGCTGAAGCTGCTGCCACTAGTCATGACATAGACGATGAAATGCCATCAACGTCGTCTGGCAAGCACGATGCCCAATCTCCTAGTACAGGGCATGTAAAATCCAAAAAGCCCAAGTTCTCAAAAAACAGCAAAAAAAGAAACTTAAAATCATCTGAGGAGAAACGTAAAGTTGGCAATATGCCAATTACGACAAGTAGTGGCAAGGAACGGCTTAGGCCCTGTCCCGTGTTCATGACTAGTGGTCCAACTTCACCCAAGGATCAAAGCCCTCCTCCCCCCCCCTACAAAAAATTTAAGAGAGTTATGCTGTCAGCAACAACAACAAAACAGCAAAGAACTCTGCCTTCTAAACAGATGACATCACAAATCCCCAAGGCGAGTCCAAGGGTGTTGTTGGTTGTGAACCCTGACCTTCCCATCACTGTACGGGAAGAGGTGACTCCATCCAGCATTTGCAGCACGCCCTCTGCATATGCTGGAAGGATCACCCACAGTCCAGTTACAGATTTGGCTAATGAAGGTGTGAATGTTGTGCACTGGGAGGAGGATATTGATGTAGCTGGCGCTGAGGAGGATGTTGATGATTATGATGCAGACAGATACCAAATTGCATTTCTCAATTTCTATTTATATTCTAGATTATATAACGGCTGAAAAGTTTTCTGTTTTACTCCTAGTGGAGAGGGGATCTGATGCAGACAGATACCAAACTGCCTTTGTCCATTTCTTTGTATATTTGAATTGCTAGTTCTACAGTCTATGCAGGCTGCTTTATTTATATTCAACTACAAGTGTAGGGCGGGGGGGGGGGGGCATAGATAGCCACCAAAGTAACGTGGTCCATTTAATTTCACTTTCTAGCTCCACAGTCTGTGCAGCCTGCTTTTTTTTATCTTCAAAGTATTTATATTTACAAGCCTTGCAATCTAAATTAACTAGAGGTAGTGACGTGGTAGAACTCCAAAAGGCAGTTTGGAAGCCCCTGTACAAACTGGCTCTATTTTACCTGAGTTGTCCCCCCTCCAGTGTGTACTCGGAAAGAGTTTTTAGTGCAGCGGGGAACCTGGTCAGTGAGCGGCGAAGGAGGTTGCTTCCTCACAACGTTGAAAAAATGATGTTTATAAAAATGAATAATCAATTCCTCAATGAAGTACAGCACTGCCCTCCAGATACTACAGAGGGACCTGTGGTTGTGGAGTCCAGCGGGGACGAATTGATAATGTGTGATGAGGAGGAAGTACACACTGTAGGGGGAGAGGAATCAGAGGTTGAGGATGAGGACGACATCTTGCCTCAGTAGAGCCTGTTTAGTCTGTACAGGGAGAGATGAATAGCTTTTTTGGTGTGGGGGCCCAAACAAACCAATCATTTCAGTCAAAGTTGTTTGGTAGGCCCTGTCGCTGAAATGATTGGTTTGTTAAAGTGTGCATGTCCTATTTCAACAGCAGACCTCTCAACTGCAGCTCATCCCTCCTCTGCGGGGATAATGTCTCCTGTGCTCTGACACGTCACTCTGTGTACTCTCAGCCTCAGGATCTGACACTACAGCTACCATGCCTCTTGTAGCAGCCCTCACTCCAGGGCCTCTTCCATGTGCAGTGTCCCCCTCTCTCTTGGGTTCACTATAGTGGCATGGAGTTCTCCCCCTCATCCAGGGCACACATTCCTTGCCCTGGCTCAGTCACCACGCTCAGACTTCCAGGCAATGCTGGGGGAGCCTGGGAGCTTCCACCCCAGGTCCCCAGCTACAACTCTCCTCTCCTGTGTCTTCTCTCTCTTTCTGACACTTGAAAGATCGTGCCTTTAAATGAAAAAGTCAGTCTTGATTGCACGACTATGTGCAAGTGCAACAGGGACATTTCTTTGGGTTTACAAAGTCAAACAGTAACACTACGACCCTGTCTGTCTGGGGTCTGTCAATGACGAATTGTCTGGAGCATGTTTTGAGGAGGTATTGTGGCCCCGGTATCAAATTGGGTACCGGGGCCACCCCACTATGCAGTCCAGATACTTGTTTGGTGGAATTCCGACACGTGGAGGGTTTTTTAATTATATTGTGGCCTCGGTACCAAATTGTGTACCGGGGCCACCACACTACGCAGTCAAGATACTTGTTTGGTGGAATTCAGACCAGTTGAGGGTTTTATTATTATATTGTGTGGACCACTCTATCTATACCACACTACAACTCTATACCACTCTATTTCCTACTTTAATTCTATTTAATTCTATTTCCTACTTTAATTCTATTACTAATTAATTAACATAAAGAGGAACCAAAAAAACCAATTTTACCAAAAGTATAATATGACTTAGACTTACAAACACTACACTTGAAAGATCGTGCCTTTAAATGAAAAAGTAAGTCTTCATTGCACGACTATGTGCAACAGGGACAGTTTTTTTCTTTACAAAGTCAACTAATAACACTTGGACCCTGTCTGTCTTTAACATACTTAATGGGATCTCAATGACGAATTGTCTGTAGCATGTTTGGAGGAGGTATTGTGGCCCCGGTATCAAGTTGGGTACCGGGGCCACCCCACTACGCAGTCCAGATACTTGTTTGGTGGAATTCTGACACGTGGAGGGTGTATTTATTTTATTGTGGCCCCGGTATCAAGTTGGGTACCGGTGCCACCCCACTACGCAGTCCAGATACTTGTTTGGTGGAATTCTGACACGTGGAGGGTGTATTTATTTTATTGTGGCCCCGGTATCAAGTTGGGTACCGGGGCCACCCCACTACGCAGTCCAGATACTTGTTTGGTGGAATTCTGACACGTGGAGGGTGTATTTATTTTATTGTGGCCCCGGTATCAAGTTGGGTACCGGGGCCACCCCACTACGCAGTCCAGATACTTGTTTGGTGGAATTCTGACACGTGGAGGGTGTATTTATTTTATTGTGGCCCCGGTATCAAGTTGGGTACCGGGGCCACCCCACTACGCAGTCCAGATACTTGTTTGGTGGAATTCTGACACGTGGAGGGTGTATTTATTTTATTGTGGCCCCGGTACCAAATTGTGTACCGGGGCCACCACACTACGCAGTCAAGATAGATAGATGCGTATCATAGATAAAGTACATTCAGTGGTGTGGGGCAAATTGAAAAATATTCAAAATGCACTGACATTATCAAAAACAAGAGGTTGTCACACGCTAAAACTCCAACATGTATATGATGGAGAGGATGGAGGAGCAGCCGTATGTGTAGTGTAATGCAGACCTGTTGAAGGTTTTTTATATATTTTATTGTGGTGCCCAGTGCCCACTCCTCTACGCAGTCCAGGTACATTTATTGGTGCGAATCAAACAAGTTGATGGTTTTCTTATTATATATATTGTGGTGACCCACTCCTCTACGCAGTCCAGGTACATTTATTGGTGCGAATCAAACAAGTTGATGGTTTTCTTATTATATATATTGTGGTGACCCACTCCTCTACGCAGTCCAGGTACATTTATTGGTGCGATTCATAAAAGTTCAGGGTTTTTAAGATATTGTGGTGACCCACTCCTCTACGCAGTCCAGGTACATTTATTGGTGCGATTCATAAAAGTTCAGGGTTTTTAATATATTGTGGTGACCCACTCCTCTACGCAGTCCAGGTACATTTATTGGTGCGAATCAAACAAGTTGATGGTTTTCTTATTATATATATTGTGGTGACCCACTCCTCTACGCAGTCCAGGTACATTTATTGGTGCGATTCATAAAAGTTCAGGGTTTTTAATATATTGTGGTGACCCACTCCTCTACGCAGTCCAGGTACATTTATTGGTGCGAATCAAACAAGTTGATGGTTTTCTTATTATATATATTGTGGTGACCCACTCCTCTACGCAGTCCAGGTACATTTATTGGTGCGATTCATAAAAGTTCAGGGTTTTTAATATATTGTGGTGACCCACTCCTCTACGCAGTCCAGGTACAATTATTGGTGCGAATCATAAAAGTTCAGGGTTTTTAATATATATTGTGGTGACCCACTCCTCTACGCAGTCCAGAAAGATACCTTGTTGCAACGTTTTGGACTAATAACTATATTGTGAGGTGTTAAGAATACTCTGTAAATTAGTGGAAATGCTTGTTATTGAATGTTATTGAGGTTAATAATAGCCTAGGAGTGAAAATAAGCCCAAAAACTTGATTTTTAAACTTTTTATGTTTTTTTCAAAAAAAATCCGAATCCAATACCTTAAATCCGAACCGAGACCTTTCGTCAAGTGTTTTGCGAGACAAATCCGAACCTCAAAAATAACGAAAATCCGGATCCAAAACACAAAACACGAGACCTCAAAAGTCGCCGGTGCACATCCCTAATCTTAATACCAATGGTTACAGCAGTAAGAGGAGGATAGAGGAGGGGTTTTATTTTCAATTTCTGGCACTCCAACTGCTTTTGGGGTGTCCCTTATTCCCCATTCTTTTGCAATAATTTTTCTGTCTGTCAAAAGTCATATTTATCAGCAGTATAAAAAAAAATTATTTAGCACTCCAAGTGCTTTTGGTGTGTTCCCCATTCTTTTGCATTAACTTTTCTGGCTGTCAAAAGTCATATTTGTCAGCAGTATAAAAAACAATTTTTAGCACTCCAAGTGCTTTTGTGGTGTCTCATATTCCCCAGTGTTTTATTGTAATTTTTCTGGCTGTCAAAAGTAATATTTCTCAGCAGTATAAAAAACAATTTATAGCACTACAAGTGCTTTTGGGGTGTCCCATATTTCCCAGTGTTTTACTGTAATTTTACTGGCTGTCCAAAGTTATATTTCTCAGCAGTATAAAAAAACAATTTGTAGCACTACAAGTGCTTTGGCCTCATTATAATGGATTCAAAGCAGTCCATATATGAGCAGAATCAAAAACCAGGTTCTGTCACCAGTCCTGATGGTAGTGTTCCCAGTACGTCATCTGGGAAAGGCGATGTCAAACTACATAGTCTTTTGAAATCAGGGAAAAAAACACACACCAAAAAGAAATTTACTGTGTTGAAGCGAAAAAGAAGTGTAACTGAGGAAAAGTTAAGTGCTGATAAAAAAAAAATTGCCAACATGCCATTCTACACACGCAGTGGCAAAGAAAGATTGAGGCCTTCGTCTTTTCTCTATTAGTGGCAGATCTAAAAATGTTACCAAGCCTTCTTCTTCTACGATCACTCGTGAGCAATTAAGACCAAGTAATTTGGAGTCTACAAGTGGTGCACTACTACTGTTATGTGTCAAAGCCGAGCTGCAAGAAAACAGTAAGGCATTAGAGGATAATGTATGCTCAGAATCAGAAATGACACCAATCCCTGTGGAGAGTCCATCCACCAGTGGTATGTCTAATCGTGAGCATTCTGATAATGTACCCATAAAGAAGGGCCCTTTCAGCAGTTCTGCTGATGTGTGCCTGAACAGCCAGAGTGTAGCCGGTGATACACCAAGTGAGGATGACACTTTGGAATTAGAAGAGAATGAGGGGGAGATTTGGGTAGCCGACGGGGGCGCTGATGAGGATGCGGTTGATTGTATAAGTCCTGCGCCAGTGGCAGTAGGGTGGCAGCAGTTCTGGCATGTGAGGTTCTGGCACAAATTTGCACTTTCCAAACACAAGCAGAGATGACGCAGGTGGCAGACCACAACAGTTTGACATCTGGGCTGGTTTGAAGGATTTGACAAAAAAATGTGTGACCTTGCCCATAACTGCAACCAATCCTACTATTAACATGCAAAGGATGGTGGAGGGCCTAGCAGGGATTAAACTGTATTTTTCCTAATTTGCACTAATATGGTTTGGGTGTAATATACACCCAAAGTCGAGTGCTCAATTGCTAAGAGCCATTAATGAAGAGGAAGACAAGCAGGCTTGTCTTTAGAATTTGCAGGCAAATTCTACTGCGTTCTATAGGTAACACCCAAAGAGAAGAGCTCCATTGCTCCATTGCTAATTGTAATTGCTGAAATAATAGGGCTGCAGTTACATTTTATAGTACCATAGCTCACTCAGAAACAGGAGAGGTGGCAGGGTTTAGTGCTAATCTTCCTCAAACAATACTAATTCATCCCACCATCATAGAAGTCTGTGCACTATGATGTAATTGCCGATAATGTCCTTCAAAATGGAATTGGTAATTCATTTCAAGACAGAGCTTTCACGATTTTTGGCCAGTTCTTTCACAGCAGAGCAAATATCTAAATGTTGTGCGGAATCATCTGCATCACCACTGGGTGTCTTGAGAAAGCAATTTTTTTTGCACAACAAGCAGTTGCCAGAGAAACTGAAGGAGAAGATGTTTAAACAAGATATCTATAGGTCTTGGATCCTTGCGAAGCAAATTAAGTATTTCGTCTACAATTACAATATAGTTAGCACATTTACTTTGTTTTATGTCACACGTTAAATTTCTGTAGCTCCTTGTCAAAATGTATTATTAAGGCAATCACTTGACTCAAGCTAACCGTGTCTGCACTCTCTTCACAGGTGACTACTTCGCTGGACTAAAGTACATTCCCCCTCAAATGCTAGTCTTCTTGCAGCTGCTGCATTCTCCTACATGCTGTTGCAGAAAACAGAAATTAGCCCTAATTTTTTACGGACCCAAACAGCATCTCCTGCATGTAATTTTTTAAAAGTTCTGTAACACCAAGTTGATTGTGTGTGCAAAATAGGAAATGTGATGGAATTCAACCCCGCTGTAATGCTTGAACAATATTGGGGTCGTCATCAGAAATGACGTATCCTCAGGAGAGTCCAAGCAGGATTAGCCATCTTTCAATGACATCCCTTAGTTTTTGGAACAGATTGTCAGCTGTATGCCTCTTAGTGAAGCTGATGATACACAGAGTAGCCTACTTCTGAAAAATGTGACGTACTTGGGTACATGCTGCTGCTGTCCCTGCTGGTGAAGGCGAATGACCAACCCAGTGGGCTGTCACAGTCATATAATCTACACTTTGCCCAGTTCCGCTTGCCCACATATCTGTGGTTAAGTGTACAGTGGGCAGAATGGCATTTTGTAGCCCAATGATTACATTTTTAAGAACTTTCTGGTAGAGGTGAGGAATAGCTTTTCTAGTAAAATGGTGTCGTCATGGAATTTGGTAATAGGGACAGAACACCTCAAGTAACTGTCTAAAACCAGCTGCATTAATAATGGACATTGGACGCAGATCTAATACTAGCATTGTCCTTATGGCGTCTGTGATTCGCTTTGCGACTGGGTGATAGATTTCATACTTGCTTCCTCTTGCAAAGGATTGTTTAACTGTAAATTATTGGTTTCGGTGAGATTGATGGTGAAGGTGTTGGGGGAGGGGGGTAGATTGCAGGTGCTGGGATGTAGATGAGAGAAGGGAGGCAGATGATACTGGACTGCTTGTTGTTATTTTTTTTTAACCTAAGTTTCTGATTTTCCCAACAGCTTTCCAAGAACTCGCTGAAAAATGACGTAACATGGATGAGGATGCCAGATGGTTAAGGTCCCTACCTCTACTGAGTGTGGCTTTAAAAACGCTACAAATGGCTAGGCAACTGTTGTCAGGATTTGTATAAAATAATTCCACACTTAAGAGGTGGATTTTTGGTCTTATGTCCAGGCATGACAATGGCCTTTTTCTTATCACTGGCAAGAACTGCAGCAATTTTTCATTGAAAGTCTATGAAAATCATATTGTGACCTAGGAGGTGGTCAAAATTGAATGGAAATGACTGGAAATTAGTGTTAGTGAGGTTAATAATAATAATGTAGGTACAAAATAATACCTAAATTATGTTATTTTAGGCCAAAAAAAATTAATTTTTGTAACAAATTGAAAAACAAAACCAAACAAAACCAAACAAAACCAAAACACGCAATTGCGGTTTGGCAAAACCAAAACAAAACACGACGGTAATCCAGATCCAAAACCAAAACCAAAACATGGGGGTCAGTGAGCATCTCTAGTTGTGATAGAGTTTGTAAAAAAATAAAGAAAACAAACTAACATTCCATACACCACTCAAAATGGAAAGAAAAATTCTGATTCTGGGCACTTTTCTTGTTTTGTTTTTTTACTAGTAATAGTTCTGCTATTAGTAGTAGCTGCCCTGTGCAAAAGCAAGTTCCCACCAGGTCATGCATTTTCTGTACCTCTCATACACCCCTTCCAGCTCTAGTTATTGGTCTGCCACTTTCAAAAGATACACCCACAGAATCAGAATAACACTGAGACTGAAGAACAACCAATAATGTAATCCTGATGAGAGTGTAAGGGTCTATAAGTTGTATATCGGACACTGTTATATTGGATCATTATCTTATTATCAACAGTGCTGACATGATTCAGATGAGATTGATGAGTAGATTGAGGAAGATACTCAATCTAAGCCTGAGCTTTAGTCTTTACACCAAAATCCGTTATCTTTACTTTTGGGGGCCAAAATAAACCAAGCACTTCAGCCACAAAAGTGACATTCTCCATCTCTACTGAAGTGTCTGGTTTGTATACAGGACCAGTGCAAGTTCTCTACGTAAAGCTTCAGCCTGTAGCCCGCACCCCCTTCCCTTTCTAGCAGTAAAGCATCACATTCTCATTACATACATACATCTGGTTCACTCGTAAGTGAGGCTAAAGTGAGATTGGATTATAAGTGATTAATGAAGAAACAGGTGAGCAGCTGAGAAGCAATTAAGAGTAGGACTGTCCTAAGGAGAACAGTGGGGAAGCAGAAAAAGAAAAATAAATGAGAGGAAGGAAGGAAAGTTGCAGGATGACAAGTAAGAGGGACAGAGGAGAAGATGGTGCAGGGGGATAGGTGAGAGGGACAGGGGAGAAGATGGTGAAGGGGGATAGGTGAGAGGGACAGGGGAGAAGATGGTGAAGGGGGATAAGCGAGAGGGACATGGGAGAAGATGGTGCAGGGGGGTAAGCGAGAGGGACAGGGAAGAAGATGGTGCAGGGAGACAGGTGAGAGAGACAGAGAAGAAGATGGTACAGGGGGAAAGCTGGTAAAGCATGCTGGAACTTGTAGTTTCACAACACCTGGAGAGCCACAGGTTGGCCAGGCCTGCACTAGAGACTCTTTCTACACTTGTTTTCAATAGTGCAAATGAGTTAGGTAATCTTCACTGTAGTAATGATAAAATGATAAGATCACTTTATACTTTATGGTTTCTAAATAACCTCCTTTATTTTTGAAGTATTAATTCCTTAGCATCATCTTTTAAAATGTGTATCATTACTTTGGAAATTATGCATGCTGTTTGCAAGCCTTTACAGCTATTGTTGTTGTCACTGCCATGTTTATAGTTACCTTTAACCATAATTTACCTGTTTGGCTGATGAACTCAAGTCAAAGAGCACTTTAATAATTAATAGCCAAATATAACATGGATTAGTAAATTCAGTTGTACTGAATCCCCTATATTCCATAAAGCATATAACATTAATGTAGTTTTCAAGAATAACAACAATGTAATGATGACAGTGATACACGTTGCTTTATTTCCATGAACAATGTTGTCAACCTGGTCTTATTCAATTTTAATCATTCCCTAATAGCCATATCTCCAGATCCCCTCATGCATGAAGCTAATGAATCCGTTAGGTTACATGGGGAGATTGTGGATTGAGAAGAGTGGACAGTAGATAAACTGCAATGAGTCATTTTGTCTAAACATACAGAGACCAATTATGTTGAAGAAATTGTTAGAGACAGATATTAGTCAGGGCAGGTGAAGTGTTATCTCTAAGCAACAGCTGAAACAGAGTTACAATCAACTCTTCCTCCTACTTTATTAGAGACTCTTAAGGTTTGGAATGAAATGAAATGGAATTTCATTATTCTATTTTCACCTTAACAAGATCCTAGTCATTTATTTTGCAAACCACACTAATAAATCACTAGCAGTTATTTATTAATTATTGTTACCAAATGCTTTTCCTTAAATTCATTAAAGAATGTTTATAAAGATATTTAATCAGGTCATAATGAACAAGTTCACATGTTGATCCATGACACTTTAATTAGTCAAAATACAGTGAACATCTCTAAGCATTTACAAGTTACCATAAACTAATTTTAATTTGGTAGGAGTTAAAAGTACATTTAACCAGATTAGGGGGGAGATGGTCTTTGTGGTGAGCACAACATCTTCCTAATCACGCATTACAAATAACTGTTTGATATCTTTTGTTAGGGATCCTTGTGAAGTAGCTTATTATGCGGTACATCTTAAACCTGTCATAACATATTAGCACATCTACTAAAATCCCTGCTCACAATTTCTGTGGTAAGGGAAAATGTGTGAAGATTATTAAATTTAATGTTATAACTAAATAACAGAAAGCAAAAAAACTACACTCTATGTAAGTAACTAAACTTTTCTGTGCACAGTGTGCAGTTTCCAGCACCGCTTTATATTTCACAGATAAGTATATATCAGCTCATTGTATACAAAGGTGAAACAGTAGCACAATATTTTGCATGCATAAAATACTTATATACTGCCAGCAGTGTACACAGCACATTACAAGTTTACCAACAAAATACAAACGAAAAATGTTCATAATATAACGGATTCATTAAACAGTAATCAGAGGACACCTTGGGGTAAATGTATTAATGCAAATTCCGTAGCGCTTTACAATTGGGAACAAACATTAATAAAACAATACTGGGTAATACATACAGACAGAGAGGTAAGAGAACCCTGCTCGCAAGTTTACAATCTATAGGACAATGGGAGTTAGGAATCACAAGGGCATGTGCTACATCATATTGCACACTGGACCAGCTAGAAAGCAAAGGTAAAAGTCCTGAGTGGGCTGTGTGTGTACCAATGTGCACCGCCGCGGCTCGTAACAGTACCCCCCCTTGAGGAGGGGTCGAGGGACACCGACATCCAGGTTTCTTTGGAAATTTTTTGAAGAAATCCTTCAACTGATTAGGCGCACATAGTCGTCTTCGCGGAACCCAGGATCGTTCCTCTAATCCACGTTTTTTTCATTGTACTAAGAAGTGTACCTGCCCCTGCACTTTTTTGGAGTCAAGAACTTCCTGGACCACAAATTTTTGTGGTGTGTTCCTTTTTCCCACAGAAAGCCCTGTCAGCTGGGATTGACTCGGGTATAGTACTGGTTTAAGTAATGAACAATGAAGCGTGTTCGGAATCTTTAGTGAGCCAGGAATCTTCAACCTAAAAGCTACCGGATTAATCTGCTTGGTGATCATGAACGGACCAATAAATTTAGGCCCTCGTTTTTTACAAGGCTGTCTGAGCCTAACATTCCGAGTTGAAAGCCACACTTTCTGGCCCACTTTAAATGAGCAGGTGGTACGATGGCGGTCCGAATTTTTTTTTAGCAGACAATGAGGATTTTCTCAAGGAGGACTGAACTTTCTTCCAAATTACTCTCAGATCAGCAGCTGTGGAATGAATCTCCGGGATACCAGCAGATTTGAGAGAATATAGTGAATTAGACCTGGGATGGAAACCGAAGTTACAGAAGAACGGGGAAGTTTGAGTAGATGAGTGAGATGAGTTATTGTATGCAAACTCTGCCCAGGGCAGCAAAGAGGACCAGTTGTCATGGAACTCTGAAGTGTAACATCGGAGGAACTGTTCCAGTGACTGGTTAACCCTTTCAGTCTGCCCATTTGACTGAGGGTGGTATGCGGATGATAAACTGATCTTGATTCCAAGGAGAGTACAGAAGGATTTCCAGAATTGGGCTATGAACTGAGAACCCCCGATCGGAGACGATGTCAGTAGGAAGTCCATGGAGCCGGAAAATATGTTGAATAAATAAGACGGCCAAATCCCGGGCAGTAGGCAGTTTGGTTAGTGGAACGAAATGTGACATTTTGCTGAACCGGTCTACCACGACCCAAATGGTAGTGTGTCCTGCAGAAGGTGGTAGATCAACTATAAAGTCCATTGACAAGTGCGTCCATGGTTTTGCAGGAATGGCCAAAGGAACTAACTGACCTACTGGACGGGTCCTGGAGACTTTGTTTCTGGCACAAACCTCACATGACAAGATGTGACTCTTGACGTCAGCAGATAAAGATGGCCACCATACAGCACGGGAAAGGATTTCTATTGTCTTAAAGACTCCCGGATGTCCGGCAGTTTGACTATCGTGTGCTTCAGCAAGAACTGCCCTCCTCAGATGAATTGGGACAAACAAACATCCTACTGGAGTATTATCAGGGGCTAATCTCTGAAACCTCTGTAAAGTACAACTCAGGTCTAGGGTTAACCCAGCATTAATCATAGACACAGGAACAATAGGTTCTGGGCTAGTGACCGGAGCATGATGTGCCAGGAAACTTCTGGACAGAGCGTCCGCTTGAATATTTTTAGAACCAGGACGATAGATGATAATGAAGTTGAACCGGGTGAAGAACAGCGACCAACGAGCCTGTCGGGGGTTCAGACGTTTGGCTGACTGTATATATTGCAGATTCTTATGATCCGTTATAACGGAAATCTGGTGTGCAGCGCCTTCCAACCAGTGTCGCCATTCTTCAAAGGCCCATTTAATTGCCAGCAATTCACGGATTTCCACGTCATAGTTGGTTTCTGCTGAGGAAAACTGAGGGGAAAAAAAGGCACATGGATGTAAGCGGTGGGTCTGGGGATCTTTTTGTGACAAGATGGCCCCTGCACCGACGTCAGAGGCATCTACCTCAAGAATAAACGGTACCTTAGGATCCGGATGTCTGAGGACCTGAGCAGACACAAAAGCTTTCTTCAGGGTTTCGAATGCAGTTCTTGCCTGTTGTGACCAAACAGCTGGATCACCTCCTTTACGGGTCAAGGTGACGATAGGAGCCACGATATCCGCAAAACCGCCAATAAACCTCCTGTAGTAATAGGCGAATCCCAGGAATCTCTGGACCGCTTTGAGGTTGTTCGGTTGTACCCAGTCTTGGATTGCTTGGACCTTAGTTGGGTCCATAGAGAATCCTTCCGAGGAGATAATATAACCAAGAAAGGATACCTTGTGAACCTCAAACTCACATTTTTTGAGTTTAGCATAGAGGTGATGTTTTCTCAACTTTTGTAACACTTGTCTGACATGACCCTGGTGTACTGACAACGAGTCCGAATATATGAGGTTGTCGTCCAAGTAAACCACAACAAAATGCCCCAGAAACTCACGTAGTACTTCATTAATTAGATCCTGAAATACTGCAGGGGCATTACTCAGACCAAACGGCATGACCAAATATTCATAGTGGCCAGAGAGCGTATTGAATGCCGTCTTCCACTCATCACCTGCTCTAATACGTATGAGGTTATATGCACCCCGGAGATCAATTTTGATGAAGACTGTTGCACCTCTTAGTTGATCGAACAATACAGAGATGAGAGGAAGTGGATAGGTGTTTTTAACTGTGATGAGGTTCAATCCTCTGTAGTCAATACAGGATCTTAGCCCTTTTTTAGATACAAAAAAACAACCAGCTCCTACTGGAGATTTGGACGGCCTAATGAAGCCCTTTTCCAAATTCTCCTCAATATACTCCTGCATGGACTTGGTCTCAGGAGCTGAGAGGGAATACAGGCGTCCCTTAGGCAACTTGGAACCAGGTATGAGCTCGATAGCGCAGTCGAAGTCACGGTGAGGTGGTAGGGTATCCGCCGCTCTCTTAGAAAACACGTCCCAGAAGTCATAGTATTGTGAGGGAAGTTGCTCCGGAATAGACTGGACCAACCGCAGCGGTAGTGACAAACAGGACTGTTCACAATAAGAACTCCAGTGGACAATTTCTCCTTTTATCCAATCCACTACAGGGTTATGCCGGGAAAGCCATGGGTGACCCAGGATCAAGGGCACAGATGAGCAATCAATAAGGAAGAAGGTTATTGATTCTGAATGGAGGGCTCCGATATTCAACTGTAGTGGCGGGGTCTCCCAGGAAATCTTGCCACCAGGTAACGGAGCTCCATCTAAACCATAAACCGTAACAGCAGACTTGAGTCTTACCATTGGAATTTCAGCAGTGCGGGCGAACCCGATGTCAAGGAAGTTGCCCGCAGCTCCACTGTCAATGAAGGCTGCCAGGTCCATGGAACGGGTATTGAACGTGAGCTGCGCAGGGATCAATACGGCATTTTTCGGGGAGACAATTTGCAGACCTAGGTGAACTTTCCCCTTGTTCCCTAGGCATGCTCGTTTCCCGGCTTATTTGGGCAGGAACGGGAGAAATGGCCTCTTGTGCCACAATATAAACATAGGCCTTGTGATCGTCTCCTGTCTCTTTCCTCAGGGGAAAGGTGATATGCTCCTAATTGCATCGGTTCCTCACCATCCGTGAAAACAGGAACAAAGGCGGTTGGAGATGATGATGTCTTCTTTTCAGTTCTCCGCTCTTTATATCTCCTGTCAATTTTAATGGAGAGGTGCATCAGATCCTCAAGAGAGCTAGGAGATGGGTATTGCACCAGCGAATCTTTGATCTGCTCCGATAGACCGAGTCGGAAATGACTACGTAAGGCGGGATCGTTCCATCCACTATCAGGTGACCATCTACGGAATTCAGCGCAGTATTCTTCTGCCGACCGCCAGCCTTGTTTCAAAGCCCATAGATGAGCTTCCGCGGAGGCAACTCGATCTGGGTCATCATACAGTAGACCCAATGCCTCAAAGAAAGAGTCTACGGACTGCATGGCAGGACTGGTCTGTGGCAAAGAAAAGGCCTAGGACTGGGGGTCACCTTGTAGGAGGGAAATGATGATCCCGACTCTTTGATGCTCTGAACCGGAGGAACGGGGTCTCAACCGGAAATAGAGCTTGCAACTTTCCCTGAAATTCCAGAACAGAGATCTATTTCCAGAGAAGCGATCCGGCAAATTCATCTTAGGTTCACAGGAGGAACTTGGAGTGGGTTGAGAAGTTTTTGCGGCTTCTTCTTGAACAGACAGGCGCTCAGCCAATCCCTGGATCATGTGATACAAGGACTCAACATGGGCTGCTAAGGCCTGTGCTGGAGACGGTGTGGATCCGCTTCCATCCATCACAACCTCGTCTTAGTGTGTGGGCCGGTTATGTTAGGAACCCCTCCAGCCGGCACAACACAACCCGGAATCTACTCTGCCAATCAGGTGTTCACTGGAGCCCCTGATGGTGGGGACAGACTGGGCCGCAGACTGACAGAGGGTCGTGAAGTGTGTACCGGCTGGGGAGAACCCAGGCAAGCGGAGTGAGGTCCACGCAGAGGTCAAGGGCTGGCAGCAGACAACAGTATCGGTAAACAAGCTGAGGTCAGGGGTCACAGGCAGATAGCAGAAACGGTAAACAGGCCGAAGATCAGGGTCACAGGAAACACGAGCGAAGTCCAATTCAAAGCCAGGGGTCATACACAGGAAATCAGTAGCAGTATCAGGATACAGGAACAGGAACAATCAGGTCAGCAGACTGGAGCACAGAAGCTATAACCGGCAATGAGGTAGCAGACCTCATTGCCTTAAGTAGTAGGCCCAGCCAATCAGAGCCTGGCTCTGATAATCCTCAGCCCCATTGACCTAGATTAATTAGCCCACAGGTGTTGATATATGTTGAGCGCATGCGCCCGGCGCGCCCACCGGGGCGCAGCGCTGAAGCGTCCATCCGTTGCCCCGGCAACGGCCGGGTCATATGCGGAAGTGACGTCCCGGTCGCCATAGCGACGGCCGGGACGCAGGTAGGAGAGTCGCGGCGGCTGGGCACCGCCACGGCTCGTAACAAGTACAGAGTTTAAAGAACTTTGATATTTTTTCAAACTATTTTATACTGAGTATGCCCTGATAAAAAGGGTATTTTCACCCACTGCAAAATCTGCAGTCTGGGAATGCACCTTAATATACACAAGTGGGGCTTCTTGTCTACCAAGTAAACTTCAAAATCAACTCTTAATTCATGGTTATTTGGTAACATTCTGTAAAATCGATATGAATTTTGGGTACCAGGGTGCTCCAGAAAATGTGCAGGGTGGAAAGAGTGACAGTTTTTTAATTATTATTTTTTATATTATGATGCACATGTTATCAATAAATATATTTTTGTATGGTGATTCGTGACCACGTCTTATGGTTTTTATACAGCCATCAATAGCCGGCTAGGTTTTTAGCGCTGCAATTTGTTTTTAGTATATTGGAAAGAGTGAAAACATTAATGCAAAGTTCAGTGAGGAAGACAACAGGACAGTCTTCTTCTCATGTGTCACTTTGTGTATTTGAAGCTGTTTATTACATTGGTTGAAATGTGCCTAGAAATGCACTTTTCTACAGATGTGCAAATACATCCCATTATAGGTATAGGGGGATGAGACAAAACTTCCAGGGGGTATATTTACTAAACTGGAGGTTTGAAAAAAGTGGCGATGTTGCCTATAGCAACCAATCAGATTCTAGCTGTCATTTTGTAGAATGCACTAAATAATGACAGCTAGAATCTGATTGGTTGCTATAGGCAACACCTCTACTTTTTGAAACCCGCAGTTTAGTAAATATACCACCAGGACTTCCTAGGTGCCACAGAATTCAGATGCATGATTGAAAGCTTACTAAACTTACTATTTAAAGGGGAAAAACTTATATGTGGGGTGGCTGGTTTTAATAAGTGCACACAGAAAGCAAAATTACAATATGCATATTAAAAAATGTGATATTGAAACGTGACATAAAAAACATGCATAAGTACATGATAAAACTATGTATCTAAAATATACAATATTGTGTTATAATATACAAAAACTGCATATGAAAAAATCAGTATTAGTATTCTATACCAGGTTGGTAACCTTTTTGTGTGCCAGTTAAAATCAAGTGAAGCCCAGGTGTGCCACATGCATATATATATATATATATATATATATATATATATATATATATATGATGCTTATATCATAATATTAATAGCAATGGGACCAGCAAATAAACGTTATACCACACAGTAGTGCCTCAGTTCAAATTATGATACAGTAGTGCCCCCAATACATTGAATGCAACATAGTTGTGCCCTCAATACATTGAATGCCACATAGTTGTGCACTCAATACATTAAATACCACATACTTGTGCCCCCAATACATTAAATGCCACATAGTTGTGCCCCAAACACATTGAATGTCACTTAGTTGTGCCCCAAACACATTGAATGCCACTTAATTGTGCCCCAAATACATTGAATGCCACATAGTTGTGTCCTCAATATATAGTGTGCCTCATACTTACCTTTGAAGTCAGCCCACACGTCCACAGTGAATCCTGAGAGCTGTTTCACTAAAGCAGCAGATGAAGGCCCGAAAGTGATCTGCTGCTCAAGCACAGCAGCTCTGTTTCGGCCATCTTCAGCTGCTTTAGTGAGGCAGCTGTAGAGCACCAGCGTGCCAGACAAAAGTAGTCTGCATGCCACGTCTGACATGCATTCCGGGGTTTGCCGACCCCTGTTCTATACTAACATTAAAATTAAAAGACTCATTAAAACCATAAGTAAAAAGAGTATTTACTTACCATTTCTCACATTTAGAGAATGAGATTAAGATAAAAAAAAGTTTGACAGGGATATCAATGATTCTAAAAAGGAGTGATAGAAATTAGAGTCACTTTCATGGATTATACTGTATCCTTTCCTTATAATGATGCATAAAGAGTCCTCTGTTGAAAAAGTGTGATAGGCTGATAGCAGCAAAACACAAAAAGACAAGTTCTGACAACTGAATTTTAGTTTTGTAAACATATAGGGCATTTATATTGCCATGCAGCTTGCACCGTGTATAATATGGGATTCACTGAGCACAGACTTATTTTTTTCTCTGTTTTTGATACCAACAAAACAACTATCAGCCCCAGATTGAACATTGACATGCAGAACATAAGAGTAGAGGAAGATCATAAAAACATCGAAAACAACGTAATGACTTCGAAATCAAAATAGACTGAGCTGGATGTAAGCAAAATATGGGAATCAACTGACCTCATTCATCCGATACCCTTTCAACTTTTTATTTAGTCACCCGACACAATAATTACAATAACAATTAAACGTTTCCCACTACACAGTTATTCCACATAGCATTGGTACTTCTCTCACAAATATTTCAAATATCACAGAAGTTTTGAGGATTACTTTCTCGACTATTTTACAGTTAGTACCTGCTCTTGCTCTACCGGTACCCACTACTTCAAATTCAGATGCTATTAATCGCTCTAAATAATTTTTTTTATAGAATTAGCTTTTTCCAAAAGAGATTTAGATAGAAGAGAGGCTGTAGGAGAGCTAAACATTCTTCCTCCTCAAAAAAATAAACAAATTAAATACCATCAAGATTAAACAATTCTAACATTTAATTTAAGGGCCCCATATAAAGTTGGACGCAAGTCCGACTCGTAAGTGCAAAAAGCACTCTCAGACTGATACGTATATACCCCCCTTGCAGGCAAGCCAAGCAATGTAAAGGCGTGTTCACAATCTCTATGTGTTATGCTGAATGGGAAGCAGTCGCTAGGAGATGTATCTGTTGTGTGAGCTTTTCCCTGGTACAAGATCTGTGCTGCTGATGACTACAATCTGATGAAAAGTATATAAATAATCTATTATTTTATATATGAACATAATATATGAACAGATTCAGCCACAATTGAATTAGATAAGTGACTGTGCACATAAAAATCATCCCCCCATCTGGGACTAGGGGTTGTAAATACTTGAACAGGTGTTGAACAGTTGGTCAAATTAACATATGAAAGACTGTAGCCTGGTTCCTGTAAAAGGTAGTCTCCGCCCACAAGAAAGGTTTTTACATTTTACACAGAGGAAGAAACTTCCTTTTGGGAGCTGCTGCTAGCCTGAGCAGACATGAAGTGAGTTACATCATGGCCTACATAGGCCCTGACTAGTATGGAGTTTGAATGGAATGAATGAAAGATGAGTGTGGAAACATAAATGTTGTAATGTGTTGTTGAATGGAAGACACATATGTGTAGAGTATATGAGAATGAAAGATCATTTATACAGCTGCTAAATGTGATCGAAATTGCCTGAAGTTCTGTACAATTCTTGAAATTCCTGTTGTGTTTGGGATAGATTGTTGATATAAATGGAGGCTTTTGTGTTATACATGATTCTGTGTTGGTTAAGTTTTGGTCATGGAAGCATTGGGGTTATACATACAGTCAAGTCCATAAATATTTGGGACATAGACACAATTCTCATATTTTGGGCTCTATACACCACCACAATGGATTTGAAATGAAACTAACAAGATGTGCTTTAACTGCAGACTTTCAGCTTAAATTTGAGGGTATTTACATCCAAATCAGGTGAACAGTGTAGGAAGTACAACGGTTTCTATATGTGCCTCCCACTTTTTAAGGGACCAAAAGTAATGGGACAAACTAAATAGTTTAACTACATCAAACTTTCACTTTTTAATACTTTGTTGCAAATCCTTTGCAGTCAATTACAGCATGAAGTCTGGAACACATAGACATCATCAGACGCTGGGTTTCATCCCTGGTGATGCTCTGTCAGACCTTTACTGCAAATGTCTTCAGCTCCTGCTTGTTCTTGGGGCATTTTCCCCTCAGTTTTGCCTTCATCAAGTGAAATGCATGCTCAATCGGATTCAGGTCAAGTGATTGACTTGGCCATTGCATAACATTCCACTTATTAGCCTTAAAAAACTCTTTGGTTGCTTTTGCAGTATGCTTCGGGTCATTGTCCATCTGCAGTGTGAAGTGCCGTCCAATGAGTTCTGAAGCATTTGACTGAATATGAGCAGATAATATTGCCCGAAACACTTCAGAATTCCTCCTGCTGCTTTTGTCAGCAGTCACATCATCAATAAACACAAGGGAACCAGTTGCATTGGCAGCCATACATGCCCACGCATGCTACCACCACCATGCTTCACTGATGAGGTGGTATGTTTTGGATCACGAGCAGTTCCTTTCCTTCTCCATACTCTTCTCTTCCTATCACTCTGCTACAAGTTGATCTTTGTCTCATCTGTCCATATGATGTTGTTCCAGAACTGTAAAGGCTTTTTTAGATGTTGTTTGCCAAACTCTAATCTGGTCTTCCTGTTTTTGTGGCTCACAAATGGTTTACATCTTGTGGTGAACCCTCTATATTCACTCTTGTGAAGTATTCTCTTGATTGTTGACTTTGACACATATACACCTACCTCCTGGAGAGTGTTCTTGATTTGGCCAACTGTTGTGAAGGGGTTTTTCTTCACCAGGGAAAAAATTATTCTGTCATCCACCACAGTTGTTTTCAGTTGTCTTCCGGGTCTTTTGGTGTTGCTGAGCTCTCTGTTGCTTTCTTTCTTTTTAAGAATGTTCTAAACAGTTGATTTGGCCACACCTAATGTTTTTGCTATCTCTCTGATGGGTTTGTTTTGATTTTTCAGCCCAATGATGGCTTGCTTCACTGAAAGTGACAGCTCTTTGATCTCATATTGAGAGTCGACAGCAATAGATTCCAAATGCAAATGTCACACCTAGAATCAACTCCAGACCATTTACCTGCTTAATTGATTATGAAATAACGAGGGAATAGCCCACACATGTCCATGAAATATCTTTTGAGTCGATTGTCCCATTACTTTTGGTCCCTTAAAAAGTGGGAGGCACATATAGAAACCGTTGTACTTCCTACACTGTTCACCTGATTTGGATGTAAATACCCTCAAATTAAAGCTGAAAGTCTGCAGTTAAAGGACATCTTGTTAGTTTTATTTCAAATCCATTAAGGAGATTAAAACCCATAAAATAAGGAAATCATTTTACACACTCATAACAGTCTTGCTGTAGTAAAAAATAATAAACTAAATAAATAAAAAATCCCCCCCCCCCAAAAAAAATACCAAACAGCTTAACTAACCCTAGTGCTGCCGGCCTAGGCTGGTGCTGGCAAAATCAGAGTGACAAAAAGTGTGGCGTTCCCCCGAATTTGCAGTTACTGGCACTAGGTTTTGCCAACATCGGCTGGTGGCACTACAGCAGGGAAACCCACAGCATGTGGTCCCCTTGCCATAATTCTAAACCAGCTCAAGGCCTGTCAGTATGGGCCGGACTCCCTAAAGAGATCGGGCCCCTGGGGCGGTGGGTGTGGGGTAATACAGGTGCACTACAGGTCACACCATGCCCAGGCTGCCATTAAGTGTTTGAGCATGCTAGCACTTGTAGTATTAAACGCACTAGCACACCCATGACTCCTAGGGCATTCTGGCACTTGGGGAACCACAAGTGCCAGCATGCCCTGGCACCCAGGGCCCACTTGGATCTGTAGTACACAGAGAAATGTAAATAAAACACAGACACAAGTGTAAAAATATTTTAGACAGCATGTGTGACATACTGACATTTTGTGATGCCACAAAAAACAGAGGTAGCGACGTTGACCATCTAGGCATCTGGGGCCTGATTCATTAAGGATCTTAACTTGAGAAACTTCTTATTTCAGTCTCCTGGACAAAACCATGTTACAATTCAAGGGGTGCAAATTAGTTTTCTGTTTTGCACATAAGCTAATTACTGACTGTTTTTTCATGTAGCAGACAAATATCAACTTTAAATTTCAGTGTACAAATAAGCTATCACGTATTTGTGTGCTACATGAAAAAACAGGCAGTATTTAACTTATGTGCAATACAGAATGCTAATTTGCACCCCTTGCATTGTAACATGGTTTTGTCCAGGAGACTGAAATAAGAAGTTTCTCAAGTTAAGATCCTTAATGAATCAGGCCCCTGTTCCCTGTTATTAGCAGCAAGTTTCTTCAAGTTGTTTATCAAAGGTTAAAAAAACCATGTATAGTAACAATCAGCTAGCAGCAGAATGGATAGACACCACAGGCAAACTTACCCTTCAACACCTTTATAATAATCCTCTTCATTATTTGTATATAGTCTAGCATTCAATTTTCAAATGAAAACTGACTAACAAACCTAAAACAATCCATGATTCCCAAAAGGCATCCGTTCTCACTACGGATATATACAGAGGGGGAACAAGAAGAAAAGCATTATTTTAAAGAAATTGTCTGTGAAACAAGAGTTTGCAAGAGGAACCAAGTATGACAGCCAGCATCCTGTTTCAAAGAGATTTACTGAATCTATGACAGCTATTTTAGCATTGGAAGTACATCCAATTTCTTTAACCAATGCACTAGGCTTTATCATGTTAGTTCAGGTTATGTGTCCACATTACCAAATTACATCTTGATTCCTTTTCTCTGAAACAGCAATTCTTCAAATGTACCAGGAGGTTAAACAAAAAGTCATTCAGCCAAACACTCGAATTTCAAAAGCAAGCAAGATATATATGCTCAGTGCAATAGCACCATATTTTTTGTCCAGTAACTAGTTCAGATGTCAATAATACTGCCGCTCGCAAAATTGCGTTCAAATTGAAACAATAAAATACTTTGTTTTATATAAAAGGAGGTCTAAATGATCAATATATAGTTTACTTTTTTGTGATGCCAATGCTGAACTCAATATAAAGGCCATACCATTAAGGCGCTGACGGAGAAAATCTATGAACATCAGAGGCATATTAAGATTAAAAGTACCACACATGATATATACAGCTATTTTATTGAATAACAATGTCTATTTTGTTTTTCTTAACACTTAACAATTTGTGGTGATCAGAGGGTTAACCGGTTAGCTTAGTTAAGGAACCATTAATACTGTTTAACATATTGACAGCAATTATTCTATAGGTTTTAATGTGTTTTTTTTAGAAAGTTAATACTGATTTTTCATATGAAATTTGTTATATTATCGTATTTATGCATGATTTTTTAAATTACATTTCTAAATCACATTTAAAATGCTTAACGGCTAATATCCTTTCCTTACCTTATACTCTTACACCATTTAACTACACCATAAAGTAATTACACAGACAACTTAAATGTAGCAAAACAAAGGAAATTTATTGTAAGGTATGGTGGTGGAGAAAGATAGCAGTCAGAGTCGACATCCGCCAGGCCAACCAGGATGCCCCAGCATTTACCATGGGACATCCGCAAACAGGGGACAACCAACACACCCCAAGGTGCACATATCTACCTCAATGGGGCCACCGCTCGGGCACTACAAAACCCTCCCCCTTTCTAGGCTACAGAAAGCAACCACAAGTCAACCCACCATTCCATTGAAAAAAGGTGGGTTAAGTGTGCCCGCTACCATAATGAGCCCTTACCACTGGCCATCGACTGTACAGCAATTTCCGGCCACACCCGGATCCATTAGAGCCGAGGCCCATCACCACACCTACAAAACTTTCAATACGCCCTTATAAACCTCCCTTATAAACAACAATATACCTTCATCATTCAAATGCACACCATCTGCCTGATAAAGACCTGGAATCTGAAAACGGATAAGTGGATGCTCAATTTATAAAGCACCTAACGAACGAGTGAAACGAGATATCACCGAATTTAACTTTTTACGTACCTCATCAGCCACCCTGCCATCATCCTCATCATCAATATTTATTTATATTGCGCCACTAATTCCGCAGAGCTGTACAGAGAACTCATTCACATCAGTCCCTGCCCCATTGGAGCTTACAGTCTAAATTCCCTAACATACACACAGACAGAGAGAGAGACTAGCCATCCTTGAAGTATCGCCAATTCAGCCTAGGCACTATATCAGACCAACATATAATAAGCTCAGGCCAGGAGGAACGGACCCAACCCAACTTGGACCCAATTGAGAAAATAAGATCTAAACATATGCCTATACCCAAGTTATTTCCTCCAAGATGCACTGCCAACGCATGAGGCACCCCGCGTTTCATAATCTCAGAAACTTCCTAAAACCTGTCCACCTTAAGCCCTTCTGACCAATCCACTGAACCACAGCCGACCCCGGAAAGCAGATGTATCCCCTTCTGGCAAGGCAGCCCAATGCACATATGAGTGTCCCAACACCCAGATCAGCCGTAGGGTCTTGTGTTCTGTAAGAGGCAGTGAAAACAAATATAAACAGTAGCAGACATCATACACAAAGCACTTTCAGCAGGTTGAATAGAGCAGGAAAAGAAAACAACAGGGGGACCAGAATAGTCCATAGTCTTTATGATACACATCCATGCCAAGTGAATCAGCAGTGCACCGCACCAGAAGCATACTTCCTCACAAAATAAAAGAAGGAAACAAAGAGGGGAGCAGAAGCACAAGCGAAGATAAAACCTTGAAACCCTGTGGTGCCAAGTGCCAATTAGGCCCACCTTTTATAGGAATAAATGGACAAATCCATTTGCGCCCTGCTTCCAAAAGCAAGAGCAGCCAAAACCCTGCGCCACCACCACAGTTAAAGTCAGTTGAAAAGAAAGTCAAGGAAGAAGAGAGGGTTGTACATAATGTTTATACACATCAGTTTTCCACTTGCCTAGCTCCTTCATAGCGGGCCCTAACGCCCCAGCAACTGAAGCAGATGTGGCAGCCCCAATGCGGAACGAATGCGTGCCAAACCATCCATACGTAGAGCTGCCAGGGTACATTTGAACACCACCGAAAATTGGTACCTAGTGTGGGGAGAACCATCGCTATGCACCAACCAAGGGAGCGCACCACTCGGCCTCAGGGAAGCGAATTGACTGATTACTACAATTTGGCATACAGAGAACCCAACCCTCGGTGCCATCGTAATCCAGCGACCTTGCCCCAGCTGATCTGATTTAGATTTTCTCACCTTGCAACACACCGAATTGCCAGATATAACCATGTGCTGCCCCAGCATGCCTAACAAGGGGGAGGACCTGGAGGAAGCAACTAGCTCGCTCACCCGCAGAGCGCCAAAGTATAGCATAGCAAAGGCTGCGCAAAACAAAGCCACTTCATAGTTGTCCCATACCACTCTTGGGACAGCACCCAGCAGCTTGCCTAACAAAGAGTCACTAATGGGCCTTGTTTGATCTGGCACTACCAGTCGCTCTCTTGCCCAACCCCTGAATGCTCTGGAGATCACGAAACTCTTTGTATAGTCTGTCTCTCCCTTCAACCTAGCAAAAAAAGATATCCTTGCCAATGTCCTTGCCATGACCGCTCTGGACCTACCCGCTCGGTAACCAGCCCATACAAAAGCAAGCATGCGCTTGTCCTCACCTTCCTCACCATCATGGCCTTGGCTTCGAAAAGCGCACCATTTGCTCAAAGCAGCTTGATACGTCTTCTGAGTCGAAGGAGCCAGGGAGGATTCGCCTAGACGCTCTATGTCGGCTTGACAATCTGCCACACATAAGGGGGACAGGGTAAACCCGTTAGGGATGCCCCAGGAGCTAAAGCTCTAAACCTCCATCTGCCCCCTGGACAACGCATCCACCAACTCATTCTCCACTCCAGGGCACGTCCTGAGCTTGAAAGCATATGTCGCTGGCCAGACAGCACAAACCAACCTCCGCAAGATCGTAATTACCAGAGGTGACATGGCCCTTTGCCTATTAATCGCCTACACTACCCCGAGTTTGTCGCACCAGAAGACTATTTACTTCCTAACCATACTGCCTGACCTAAGTTCTACCGCCACTATTATCGGGAAAATCTCAAGGAGTGTCAAGTTAGCCATCCAGCTGGACAGCACCCACTCCTCAGGCCACAGGGCAGCACACCACTCTCCCGCAAAATAGGCACCGGAACCCACTGACCCCGACGCGTCCATAAATAGCTCAAGCTGTTGGCTTGACACCAGAGGCCCAGGCCACAAACACACACTACTTAACGCCTAAAGGAACTGGTCCGAAACCACCAAAAACTCCCGGATTTCCTCCGAGAGAGTTATTCGACCACGTGGGCGCCTGCTCCACACCGTCACCCTCTCAAGCTTCCAACAAAATACCCGTCCCATGGGTATCATACGGCAGGCAAAATTAAAACGCCCCAACAACGTCTCAGCCTCCCTCAAAGTCACTCCTCCCGGCCCTAGCACCCATTTTGTCAAGTGGTAACCGACACAGGCCCAGGACAGTATCTATCTCAATCCCCAGATACGATAACTGGGTGGTGGGGTTTTTCTGTGCAACTAGTACACCCAGAGAATGGAAAGGGGCCCTAACCGCAAACAACATCTGTTTGCAAGTCTTGTCATCCACAGGGCCGACCACCAAGAAATCAACCAGGTAGTAGTGGGCAACTCCTTGTTGGCCTGTGTCCGCACAGATACACTAGTGCAAAAACGAACTGCAGCCCCCGAAGAATGAACATTACACCGCACATCCCATAGGAAGGCATCTGTCTACATAATATCCCTCCTCCAACCTGAAACCCTTAAAGGGAAAAGAATCCCGATGAAGCGGCAATGAACGAAAAACTGACTTAACGTCCACTTTCCCAAGCAACTCCCTTCACCAATCCCCCGCGCCATGTCGAGGGCGGACTTGAAAGACTGGTACGTAACCCTACAAAATTTCTCAGGTATCGCGCCGTTCACCAAAGAGCCCTGGGGAAATGAGAGGTGCTGAATGAGTCAAAACTTCCCAGCCATCTTCTTATGAACCACCCCTACCGGGGAAACCACCAAATCCTGGTACGGTGGGTTCCAAAATGTCCGCTCATGCGCCCGAGCGCAAATTCTTTCTGAAAATTATCTGCCAACACCTCTGTTAACAAACTGGCCGATTTCAAATTTCCTCCCATGCCTGAATACACAGACCCCTGTATAGGAACCCGAAACCCATAAAGAAAGCCCTCCCTCAAAAATTATGCCCCATACTCGCGCGGGTAGCGACTGAGCCATCGGCTCAGGCTAACCAAATTAATCTGCGATCCTGCCTTCCGCAGTGCCAGTGCTGTGCCCACATTTAAGGCATGCGTGAGTAAACCTACATCCTGACCCATGTGGGCAACTTGACCAGTTGAATAGGTAACAGCGGCCCTTGCTGAAAAAGGGCGCGCTACTCCTCTCTCACCCCGTCTGCCGTCGCCACATTGACGGCGCAGTCCATGCCCCCAACCCACCTGGGATACCTTCAGGCACATTTCCACATCCCTATAACCCAGCATCAGGCTATTGTGCCTATCATACTTCTCCTGAAACATCTCGTCATTAGCCAACCAAACCCCAGGACGGATTGACACGTACATCTCGTGCACCATGTGCATATACTTCAACATATCCATCCATTCACCTGGGCAGGCCTCCAAGTAACAGGTGGCAAAAAGGTAGGCGCTAGAAAGCCAGTTCTTTTAGGACTTGTAGCTAGCTTCGCCCCCACCCCCTGGGACATCGCAGCCACTTTCTTGTCTTGCTTGGACACCGTAAACATATCCACATACCGCCCCCTATCAATCCTGCTCCGAACAGACCTCCTGACTCCCTGAAATATGCCAGTGCTAGCGCAGCGCACCATTTCCTCTCCTGTAAGTCGAGGAACCCCCCAACTACCCATACCTGTCAGCCACAGCACGCTTACCCTGGCGAGGAACAAAATGCTTTTGCAAGCATTTAACTAGCCGCTGAGAGCTTCCCTGCGAGTCCGAATATGCCATGCTCGAACTATCACTAACTGACCACAAAGTTTGCTCCTCCAAACATGTTCATCTCACCTTGCCGCACAGAACCGTCACCGAGAGTCCCGCCACCGAGAGTCTCGGCATCTTCTGGAAGAGACATGTTAATAAACAAAGCCAGAGAATGGAACTAATAGACATAGACCGGCGACCGTGACTGGCCGCCACCGGTAAAGACTGAACTGCCTTCTTCACACTCTCATCATGACCGCCGGAAACCACAGCGCCGTGAGCCGACCTACTCCTGGACCGGGACCTCCGCGTCTTCGCAACCCTCTGCCTGCTGACTACCCTTCCAGATTTTGAATATGGTGTGAGGTAGAACCCTGGGTCAGCCAGGGTACGGTGCTTCACCCCCATATGACCTGAAGACACCCGCATACCCCTGGAGTGTTGTGACTGACTTATAGGGTTTGGCCTATGTGCAGGCGACTGAACAGTATGGCCCGCACGCCAGTGCCCCCCCCTGCCTAGAAGCCCTGCTGCCCGCATGGGAAGACCCCTCACCCGTACCCTGAGACCTAACCCGGGACCCCATGCTAACCCCATCCTGAATGTCCCCTCGGGACCTGGACCCTGTACCAGAAGGGGAGCACCACCCGGACTGCAGCACCCGGGTGGCTGTATGCTATCCCTGTGCCTGACCCCCCGGAACCTGCCCGCGGTCGGGGGAGGGTGCAACCCCCTCTCCCGCACTGTATGCCCCTTCAGACACATGCCCCAATATGTTGCCCACCTCCAGCGCTCCCCGAGACTTCTCACCGCTCGGGGAGACGCCGGAGCAATAATCGCAAGACCGGAAGTCGGGCAGCTTGACCTATCGGGGATGATGGTAACCCTCTGCCGCAGGGCGCGATGGAGGGTACGAGGGGCGCCTGCTCACTCTCCTGGAGAGAGAGCAGGGCGCACAGCCGGCTGCCGCCCGGCACCCAGAAATGGAGAGAGGAGGAGAGTATGACCAGTACAGTGGATCCATGAGGAATGCCGGAGAAAGGGACAAAATGGTAAAGGAGGTATGGGAGGGGAGAAACAGAGGAATGAAAAGTGGGGGGTGACCAATAGCAGGGAAAGGGGCTAAAAAATGGGGGACAAATGAAACAAACATGAGGGAGGTGGGGGATACGATGAATAACAAAAAATAGGAGAGTAGGGAATTGAACCGAAGGAAACACAGATAAAAGAAAAAAGAAAAGAAAACCAATGAAAATAGGACAGAAAGGAGAGGGAGAGTGGTGATACTTATCTGTCCAACGTCCAGCTGCACACGAGACTGTTTCTCCTCCGCCCATCCCAAATATAACTTCCATAACCCCACTCAGACAAGTGTACTTCCACAGATAAAAATAATTAACCCTCAGAGTACCAATACAGTCCAATAACAGCCTTAGCTTTGAAACTCCTTTGAGCTTAAATTCAGCCCTCAGTTCCTATAACCTGTAATTTGCTATTCAACTTTCTAAGTGTATCTATTTAACCACAAATATAATTTGCACCACAAGTATAGAGTATTCACTACCTGTCAGTAGAAGGAAACCACTTTGAAATGTGTATCAGCGAGGCTACTACTGAAAGAGTTAACACATCTATGTTCTTTTTTATTACATGTTTGTAAGTGCATTTAATTCTTTACACTATAATAGATAAATGTGTAAGAGCACACTCTAGCCCATTGATAATCTTAAGCAAATTGTCAATTTTGTCAAACACCAGAATTGCCAGTCCAAATTATCCTCCTTTGTATTCAGTCATCTACTAACCACACTAACAAACCCCTATATGATCTTGAGACACTACCTGGGCAAATGTGTGGGCCACATTGGAAATTGACCTAGGAGCTAAGCCAAGCTGCACTATTGGGCCATGTGTGTGGCCAGCATTAGAATGCTTTGCTGGTAAGATCTGAAAAACTATTTCAATTGATTTAATTTAAAAACAAAAAAATTAAATAAGTATGTGCTTATAATTCTAGTTTACTCTAAGCAAGGCTGTGTTTGAACCTTATTTTTCATTTTATTTTTTTTATATAATTGTTTTGATTGTAATTTTAACTCCCAACTTGGTGATAGAACTATGCCAGTATTGTAGGTATCATAAAGATAGATTGAAGCATAGTACCAGAATCATCAATACTGTCACTGTTGCTTGATCAATTTCCAATACTGGTATCAGGTTTATAGGTATACCAAGTGACACACATTTGTGGATTATATGCTCTCTCTGCATGATGGATATTTTTAAAGTATTAAAACTCACAGCGATGCTCCATCTCCATATTGGTAAATCCATACCACACAGCAAGATTTATTCTAGATAGAAGAAGCTACATGAAAGGTTTTGTGTTATTGACAAAAGACCCATCTTCTTGACCCTTTTGATTACTGGAGCAGAGATTTCATTGATTAGCTATCATTGTTTGTCTTCTTCTCTTTTCCCCTGCCCTTTTAATTGGAAAAAGTAGGAAAGGTGTTATTGATTTGTTTGTAATTGATAAGATACTAAGCTGTATGTTATTTTAATCAATGTCAACATTGTAGAGCCGCACTGTTACATTAGCGCAAAGGGTGGGGTGCAGGAATCTCAGGTATTCTTCTCTGGCTATGCACCATTAAATAAGTAGATTGTGCTTAAACATCTCACATCTCATAAGTATTAGTGTGAGAAATCCTCTTTTAAAGTAAATTAAAGGATTTGATTATTAAAGTAAAGTAAGCCCTTATGGATAAAAATTATAACGAACTGCGGATGAAACTAGTATTTGGGGAAACAAAGAAGATTTAAACTTCAGCTACACATATTATTACATATATAGGTTTGATTGTTGTCAAATATCTTCCACAGCCCTCAAGGTAAAGCTGGCAAATCTTACATAGCTCTTTAGTATTGAAAAAGTAACCTTTCACGACATAACGACAACGCGACAAAGCAACAAATCTTATTTTCGAAAAAGCATTTTTGGTCTATTTGCAAGACAATTTGCTTATATATAAAACCTGCTGGTTATATATATATATATATATATATATATATATATATATATATATATATTGTGGCAATGGGAGTGGTTTTCCACAGGCCTCTCAGAGTGGAATTAGCTATGGAGCTAACAGTCTGCAGGTTATAGGCTGCAGACCAAGTTATATACAGGTGTAGCACTGTGCTTATGTTAAGTTATGTACAGGTCTGAGACATGTGATAAAGTAAATGTAAAATGTGATTTACTTACATGCTTTAACGTGTTTGTATCCACAGCTAGCAGCAGAGCTGATAAGGGTGGCTGTACTGAATAGGCATTACAGAGCACCTGAGGAGACTTCCTTTAAAGACAAGGTGGGAGGAGCCTGTGGGAGGAGACCTGTGTATTTAACCCTGGGTTGTGCTCTTGTTAGAGGTGACTGATGCTGAACTAGTTGGCCAGTCAGTAGAGAGCTGTACGGTGTATAGTAAGCATTAGGGTCACCAGGAGGTGCAAGCAAAAGGGGTTGCTTGCTGGTGTCATCCTGACTGAAGAATTGCCATTTATTGTGATGCAAACAATAAATATATTTGATTTAAAACAAGAAGTTTTTCGTGTTGCTGATAACTACTGGGTGTTCTTGCAACAGAAGGTGACAAAAGTGCCACAAGAAGGCCGGGTTTTGTTACAATATATATATATATATATATATATATATATATATATATATATATTTATATATATATATATTTATTTATTTATACATATTTGCCACAATGATGTCACCAGATTTTCTAGTGGTTCTGCTGCTATAATGAGGATCACAGTACTCAGTTTTATTCCCAATATAGAAGTATTGACTCAGACACGTTGCACAATATATGGTGGTTCCCCTCCAAACTGCATTCCTTCTATTGCCAAGTAAATAATGCAGCTTTAACTTGATAATTCACTACATATTATAAAAGGAGAAGCTACAATGATCAAAGATCCAACTTTTGTATATTATCCACTTTTTGCATAGTAAACCCCTTTACACAAGATCTCTCCTCCTGCAGAGCACAGACACCTTCTCTTGTACAGAAGCACCACTTTTCACAGATACCTCTTTTTGCACAAAATGTTTAAGTTATACCATGGTGACATTTAATTTGATTCTGCTTTCTTTATCCTTCTGTGACATCCTTCCTCAGCCTTCCCTTGGGAATTAATATAATTGACACAAGTCAGTGATCCAAAGCTTTCAGTAAAGGGGGCCAAACACAAGCAAATGGCCCATTCGACCAGTGCTCACAACAGAAAAATTTGTGTGCCAATAAAATTCAAGTGTGGTTTGTCTAATGTTTGCATAGTTATTTAGAGCCAATGAAATATATGTTTTTTTATGTCAAGAACTATAACACCATCTGATTAGCATTCAATGCAGAGACTATTACAATAACCTCTATACAAAGCAGAATGCGTTCTAGTGAGCCATATAAAATAAAGGGCGTGTTCCAGCGATATCCATACAATGCAAGGAGAGTTCAGGTAACTGGACATACAAAATCTGGGGGTTATGTAATGCGACCGTTAAAATATATGGTGACTTTACTAAACAGACCACCAAAATACTTTATGACAAAATACAGACACCAAATCTCTGGTGGCAACCCAAATTAACTACTTACCCCTCCTGTTGTTCCACACTGTCAGGTGGCATTTGTGCAAGTAATAACAGTGTGAAAGAATAAACTTTTTAACAGCCAATTGTGTTCCTGTAACCAACCAAACTATAACTGCTAATGTCAACTGTTTCTTTAGTTTAGAGGGACTCTAAACCTTCAAATCAGCATCATGGTGGCTCAGTGGTTAGCACTTCTGCCTCACAGCACTGGAGTCATGAGTTTGATTCCCAACCATGGCCTTATTTGTGAAGAGTTTGTATGTTCTCCCAGTGTTTGCATGGGTTTCCTCTGGGTGCTCCGGTTTCCTCCCACACTCCAAAAACATACTGGTAGGTTAATTGGCTGCTAACAAATTGACCCTAATCTGTGTCTGTCTGTGTGTGTGTGTTAGCGAACTTAGACTGTAAGCCCCAATGGGGCAGGGACTGATGTGAGTGAGTTCTCTGTTCAGCGCTGCGGAATTAGTGACACTATATAAGTAAATGATGATGATAATGAAATCTCAAACTATCTTTGATGGTGCTGGTAAGTCCTCTTGCAGAGATCATCATTCAGTAAAGATGCCATTGATTCTCCTTCTGCTCCCATATTCCCATTCTCTCATCCCAAGCATTTTATTGAGGTGTGTTCACTGCATCTTCTCAAAATATAATAACTTGTTGGTGTGCATCATGGCAAGGGATATGCGTAATGTCATTGAGGGTGAGGCCAATTCTGAAACAGATCAAAATATGGGTACAGATAAAAAAGTAACTGACAAACCCTGTAAGGTTGTTTAAAGTCTTCACAGAGGTATATTATGAGATAATGTGACACGATTGTGGGACTTTGTAATTAAACTCACAGCAACCCTCACTATCTGTCTTAACATTGGCCTATTAAAAACTTTTTTGCCTACCTTACAAATTTTATTATCTGTTGCTATTCTTATGCGATTGGTTAACACATGCTATTTTATGCCTTGTGTACTTATGTTAACAAAGAAGATGTTAATAGAATCAAGCAAGTTATTTTTAAGTGTCACCTGGCAGGTTGTTAGTAAATTAAGTAAACACTACATAATTTTTTATTATTTATAATGACTTTAGTAAAGCCTGTAATAAAAGAATAAAAAGTCCTGATCAGAAGTCATGTGTTTTCAAAGATTTACCCTCAGATTTGTGCTCTTCAACTGTCATAACTGTTGACTGACAAGATCATGACTTTGTAAACTCTATGGAGATCCTGATTGTGAGTGCATACACACTGTAGGATTGGACGGGCTGTTTCTGGATCCAGGGCTTTGCAGCGTGTGTATCTACTTTGTATTATCATTATCTTTGTATTATCATTGTATTCTGTTTAACATTGCTATTAAATCTTTTGTGTGTTGGAACCACAATAATCGCATTGGACAATATTTATTGGTAGCGAGGACACAAACATAACAGCACCCTCTGAACAGGGTACCAACGGGTCATTCCACATCAAATCAACATTGGGTTTCAAACTGACCGTCTCAGATTGTAATGAAATTTGGTATAATAATTGCTGTCATTGGTGTAAAGAAAACCCTCAAATCTTTGGCTGATATATGCACTGATTTTGAAGTTATATGCATTTAAATTTGCACTTTTTTAATGAAAAATTTGCTTTTAATATTTTTTTAAATTGCATTGTAGCTCACCTAATTGCACTAGAGAGTAGGGCAAGGTCTCATTTTGAATCTCTTTTTATGGGCTTTCATATATTGTATAACACAGCAGTATGTTTTAATAACAATTAAAATTGTAACATTTTCAAAATCAAAATTTTGATTTCCTCAAAAAGCCATATTTTTAAATTTTTGAATAACATCTCAGAAATTGTTCATACTTTTGTTAATAAATACCCAAAGTTATATTTTGGGATCATGATGGGATCATTTGCTACAGGAGCTTTCAGTTTGGGCTGTTTGTTAAAATAATAAAAATGAAAGTTATCTAGGCTTGTTCATTACTTTTAATTTATCTCCTTAAACAATCCCTTTGATGTATATTAGATACAATGACAGTATGTTAATACTGAAATATTTAAAACTTTTGTGATCATTTTACGACATATTTAAGAAAGCTTACTACAGATCATTACCATTTGGTGCTGCTGCTCTGGATGGGTCGTGCTACTTGATGGGTTGGAACTGGCTGAAGGCTTCATTTGTTTTTAGTATATCCGTTTCAGAAAGGGTGTACATTCGACCTGTTGGACTTAACGGATTCACCTTACACAGAACATCTACCATAGTAATCTATAAAACATCCAGCTTCCTTGGCTATGAAAAAGTTGGGATGCACCAGCTTGATGGAGAAATGTCACTTTCACTTCATCGATGTTTTCATCTTTCTCCAGAATAAATGTGAGCCACCATTTCTTGTCATAGACAGCATTTATATAACCTACACAGCATTTATATACCCTCTGATGTCAGCAAGTGGGAGCTGATACTACATTATCTTGAGGAACTGAACAATGACCCTCGAGCTCTTTTCAAAATGTCCCAAGATATTTTCTACAGCTGACACAACCTTATGCAAATTTTGGCATTTCAGAAAATAATTTACACATGCATTCTGAAACAGTTCTCAACCCCATCTGTGACAGAATGTATCTCTTATGCCACCTTGTATGTTGCTGGGGACCGGCTGGCCTTGCCTTGCCACTGTCCCCTTTTCTTTATCCCAAATGCGCTCTGTAACTGCAGTAGGAGTTTTGCAGTAGGAGGGTCTTTTTCTGCTGTCATCACCAGGCTCCTTCACAGTCACCTAGAACCGTGTCTCGCTGCTTGTGTACCCACTTGCTGGACACCTGGTTGGTACACCTGACCTCTTTACTTTAGCTCAGAGTTGCTGTGGATAGTTCCTTTTGCACTGTTGCACTGGCCAGAGCTGCAAGTAGCAGGCAGAGCGTTGGTACTGGATGTAGGGTTCCAACCTCAGAACAGCCGGATAATGTATTAGATTAATCTAATCTCTACGTCACAGGAATTACAGCAAGTAAGTAGGCATCAAAGCAGACTCTTGAAGCAGTGATGTTTATTAGCTCAAGTGTCCTAATAAGGACAGTTACATACACTAGTTTAAGGTACTAGTGATTTCCAGAAGTACAGATGGAAAATTACTACTACAGGGTGGGGCATAAAGATCTCCCATATTTCAAGGGGGCACTGTGAGAGTTGTAGTTGGGGTAAACAGGTGGGGTACATTTAATTCGGTAAGTTAGGCTCTGCCGTTTTTAGTACCCATCATGAATTGGACCGGTGAACATCAGGGCTTTGTTGTTTAAGTGTATTATGAGAACAACTGTTCTGTGATAACTACACGGAGAACATTCCGTACACGCTTTCCGCTAGATTGAAATGCATCTGTACCAGATTGAAAAACAATTTTGCTATGGATTTCTAATTTTTGGGCAACTGGATCCACACTGAAAAGAAAATCACTTGACAGACCTAGGACCATAAGAATGCCAGAAAATGTGGAAGTAGTGAGAACATCCATTCAGCAATCATCAAGGCATTCCACTCATAAGTATGACATAGGACTGGGGCCATTAAGTCAGAGTTTGAGGAGAATTTTACATGCCGATTTAAAATTGCATCCTAAAAAATGTTGTTGGTTCAATGAATTAAGTAAGGGAGATTATGCCAAGTGCAGAGCCTTATGTGAGAAAATTCTTGAACAGTTTCTTGCTGCAGTCATTCTTCTGAGAAGCGATGAGGCTCACTTCCATATCAGTGGAGCTGTAAACAAGCAGAATTTTTGCTATTGGGCTGAACATAACCCTTGTGAACTCCACAAGCGGCCACTCCACTCTTCTCGCGCAACTAATGTGCAGTTGCCGACTTTGGTATGATCAGCAAATATTTTTTTTGCGGAAGGTGTTGCAACAGTAACTGACCTCTGACTGGTATGTTGAAATGTTGGAGACCTTTCTGCGCCCAAACTGGACAATGTGGATATAGAACATGTACGGTTTCAACAGGATGGGGCCACAGCTCACACAGCATGACGTTCGCTCGGAGTGTTGAGGGAAATGTTCTCAACACATTTGATCTCTTTACGGGAGAAGTGGGATAGGCCGGCGCGGTCACCAGATTTAAGCCCATGTGATTTTTTCCTTTGGGGATACTTGAAGGAAAAGGCTTTCAAACATTGTCCTCAGTCTTTTGAGGATTTGAAGGAAAGGATCAGACAGGAAATCAAAGCAATTCCACCTTATATGATCCAGAGAGTGATGGAGATTCAGGGAACGGCTTCAGCAATGTATTGCCAATGACGGCCGCCATTTGTCTGATATGATTTTTAAAACCCAATAAAACAAAACTGTTTTTTTATGTTCTTTTCAGAAATAAATACAATGTATTCCTAAATAGTTTTTGTGACTGGATCACGTATAAATAACTTATGTTATAAATTTATTTAAAAGAAATAGCGCAGGGCGCTTATTTATATAATTGCCAATTCACTTATTTTTGATATTGTGTATATTTTGAGATAGGAAATTGTTATTTCTGAGATCAGGGTAGAAAATTAGCTTTTTTTGTTTTACCCTTGCTAAAGGAAATACCTTATTTCTGATGTATGTATCTGATACAATGAGCCTTTGTTTAAAAAGTCTGCTGTGTATTATGATGTGGGGAAATTTGGGATAACGTAAGGGAACGGTGGCAAAGTAAGCCCAACCGTTCCCAGCAACAACAGACAGGGTGGCATAGGCGGTCCATCCTGTCACAGATTTCTGATGGCAAGCAGAGGGATAATCGCGGACAGCTTTTCATGAAACAATCAGGAGAGCCAAGTTATTCAGGAGAGGAATAACTGCAGCCAGGAGAACGCACAGGATGTCTGATTACACCAACGTGTCCAGGGCATTGACATCAGCCATTCGCCAAACAGGGCGGAGATGAGAGAGGCGCTGAGGGAATGGCACCGACAGCATGGTACCCCAGACGCCCAGACAACAGAGATCCCTTCTCAACAGTCTGCAGCGACCTCTACCCAGTAGACTTCACCCGCACAACCAGCCCCTCTATCCTTTGATGAGCGCAGGGCTGCTGGGCTAAAAATCTAGCTGGCAGCCTTAGGGGACAACATACCTGCAGCTGAGCGGGCACAGGTCATCGCGCCATGAGGGAAGGGCACCAGCCATGCAGTCAAAGGGGGAGGCGACCCTAGAGGATCAGGACTGTCATCTCTACCATGCCCTAAATTTGAGGACTGTGTTGGGAATATTGATGAGAACCTGCAGCCATTTGAAAGGACCTGCAGGTTACATGGTACCCAGAGAGGAATGGGTTAAGCATTTTGTGCCCACACTGCAAGAACGTGCAGTGGAGGCCTACCGTGGGGTGCCCACAGAGGACTATGCAGACTATGATATAGTAAAAAGGCCACTCCTTAAATGGTACACTATTACCCCAGAGACCTATCGTCTCAAGTTCCGGGACTTTACAAAGGACCTACACGCCACCCATGAGGAGTTTTCCAACCTGCAGCGTGAGTCTGCCATGAAGTGGGTGCGCGGAGCAGGTGCCCAGCACGTGGATGAGGTAATAGACTTAATGTGCCAAGAGCAGTTTCATCGCCGGTGCGCACCGGAGATGACAGAATGGGTGCTGGACAGGAAGCCAGGCAGCCTGGAAGCAGCAGCCCAGCTGGCGGATCAGTATGTGGCAGTGAGGCCACACTGGTAGAAGCGCCAGGTTAATAGCCAACCCAAAAGGACTGTACAAATAGGGGAACACTCCTTCTTCTACTCACCACCAACAGCAAGTACCTAACCCATCGGGTACCACTCGCCAGCCACCGCCCCTGTATATTATCAGAGACCATCGGAGCCCAGGCTGGAGAGAAAGTGCTACCACTGCAGGAAAACCAGTCATTTAAGGATGGACTGTCCCATCCAGCACCCCAGACTCATGCCTCTAATCCGAGTCCTGGGGCCCGGCTGACTTGCTTACCTGGTAAAGGTGAGCCATTACAGACTGTTTCCACCCCTGCCAGCCCAATGGAGTGTGGCGTGTCTGAAGGTGACTCAGCGGAGAGAGTCACCTGTGTGTTCAAAAGACCCCCCAAAAACATGTGGAGAAACCTGCAGCCAAGTGGGACCCCTGCAGGGTGAAAAACTAAGAGACTCAGGGGCCTCAATTACTGTTGTGAGTCCCCATCTTGTTGACCCTGCTGCAGCATTGCAGGATCGCACTGCCAAAGTTACTGTGGCAGATGGACTGGAGAAGGCAGTGCCTGTTGCAAGAGTGTATCTGGACTGGGGAGATGGCCAGAAGTTGCGAGATGTTGCAGTTATGGATGGCCTCTAACTGATGTGATTTTGGGCAACGATGTTGGGGGTGGAATTGCGACCGAATTTCTCAGCTCTATTAACTGGAGCCAAGCTACTAAGCTACAGTCCTCAGGATCTACACCTGCACAGCCCAGCCGAGAGGAAAAGACCACAGCTGCTATAAAGCAGCTATCACCAGCAACCACAGCTTCAGCCAGCCCAAAGGAAATAACCACATCTGCTATTTCTTCGGAAACAGCCAGCCCTTTGCCTTTGGAAAGACTACGTCCCCTAGCAACACAGAGGATGTTGTCTCTTGCCAACCTGATCTTGTGGGAGGGCCCAGTGATGCTCCTGTCCCTAGCAGTATGCCAGCTCCGGCGGTGAGTATAGCTGACCACAGTGACACCCCTTTGACTGACCCCACTTTGACTGACCCTAGTCACCCCAACATAGACCCCCCTGCAGCATATCCTAACTTAGATGATAGTGAGGGCCGCAGGGAAGAGTTCAGGGTAGCGCAGCTCTCTGAGTCCTCACTGGAAGGCAAGAGGCGCCAGGCTAGCGTCAGCCTGCCAGGGATGGAGGTTGGGAGTGTGACCTGGCATAAAGGGGTGTTGTACCATGTAGCTAGGAAGGTAGATGGGGATAGACCAGTCTGGGAACAAGTTCAACTAGTGGTACCACGGGGCTTTCGCGCGCAACTAATGTCAGTTGCTCATAAAATCCCTATGGCGGGACACCAGGGCAGGGACCGAACACTGAAGCGCCTGACACAGAACTTTTCCTAGCCTGGAATGTCTGATGACGTCCTGGCCTACGGTAAGTCCTGTGATGTGTGTAAGCATCTTGGACGCCCCAGTACTCATGCTCCCCTCAGGTCCTTGCCAATAATTGGGTAACCTTTTCAGTGAGTGGCTGTGGACATAGTAGGTCCCCTGCCTGTGCCCTGTATTAACACTTTTGTAGATGAGTTGGACAGAGTTCAGGGTTACCTAGAAGACATTTCCAATTTCAGTGAGATGTGGGAAGATAATCTGGATCAAATAGGGCTTATGTTAAGAAGATGGGGTGGGCATGTTTGACTGCTAGGGCAGAGAAGTGCCAGGAGGGGATGTCAGATGTCTGCGTGATCGTGTGGGGGGAGGAAGGGTTAGGTCAGAACCAGCTAAGGTAGAGACAATCCGGGACTGGCCCCAGCCCACAACCCAGTTACATGTATTAGCATTCTTAATGACTGCAGGGGACTACAGACGTTCTGTCCCAGACTTTAGTACTGTAGAGAAGCCCCTTACAGATCTCACTAAGAATAAACTCCCCAAAGTAGTTGACTTTACACCCGCTTGTGAGCTGACATTTCAGTTGTTAAAGGAAGCCCTGGTTCATGCTCCAGTACTGTTGGCGCCTAATTATGACAAGGCTTTTATTGTGCAAACTGACATGTCACAGTATGGAGTGGGAGCAGTACTTAGCCAGGTGGGGCCAGATGGTCAGGAGCACACTGTGGCCTATTTGAGCAGATAATTGCTAAACTGGGAGGTGGGGTATGCCACAATTGAGAAGGAATGTTTGGCCATTGTGTGGGCAGTGAAAAAACGTCAACCGTATTTGTATGGACAACACTTACTGTGGTGACTGATCATAACCCTTTAAAGTGGCTACAACACACCTCACGGGAAAATGGACGTTTGTTGCACTGGAGGCTTGCACTTCAAAGTTATGACTTTGACATAATTCACAAGCAAGGAAAGGCTCACAGCAATGTGAATGGACTGTCTCGGCAGGAAGACTCGGATTCTCCGGATCACCTTCGGTAACCCTAGTAAACTGTGGACCAGGAGCCAAATCGTTAGACATGGCACGCTGGTTGCCACATAGACAAGCGCATCGTTATTTCTGAGACCAGGGTAGAAAATTCACTTTTTCAGTTTTACACTTGCTAAAGGAAATACCTTATTTCTGATGTATATATCTTATACAATGACCCTTTGTTTAGAAAGTCTGCTGTGTATTGTGATGTGGGGAAATAACTTGTGAGAGGTTTCAACCTTTCTTTGGGAATGTGTATTCTTCAACTGTTGGAACAAAAGGACTTCTGCTAATCAGGCTGTCACGGGCACTAAGAGTTCTACCCAGGATTCACCAGTTGATAATGCTTACCAGAGGGGCGGGGTTTACACAGCGGTCCTCTGGGCAGTAGGGTGAATGGTAGGAACGTATATAACAGCAGATGGAGAGAGAATGCCAATAGAATAGATGAGAGTCAGTGACTTGCAGCTATGCTGGTAGGAGAGTCAGCGACTTGCAGCTGTACTGGTAGGAGAGTAGAGTGAACGTGAACAGGTGAAGGAAGGTAACGGGAGAGTCAGTGGTCTGCGGATAGCAAGTTGTAACACTGCTGTGAAGGGAAGACTTGTCCAGGTGCAGGTAGGTAGTGGGAGCGTCAGTGGTCTGTGTATAGCAAGTTGTACCACTGCTGTGATGAGAAGACTCGTCCAGGTGCAGGTAGGTAGCGGGAGAGTCAGTGGTCTGCATATAGCAAGTTGTACCACTGCTGTGATGAGGTGAGGACTTGTCCAGGTGCGGGTAAGTGGAGGAGTGATAAGAGTCTATAACTGTATAAATACAATTGGAGAGTAGAAGAGCTAGTCCCAAACAGATATGCCGCATCACAGCTATTAGTCTATAGCGGGTATGTATACCGCTGCTGAGTAGAGAGGCTTGTCCAGAGCGGATATGCAGGATAACAACTGAAAGTCAATAACAAGTATACATATCACTGCTGAGTAGAGAAGCTTGTTCAAACAGATATGCAGCATAACGGCTAATAGTCTATAGCGGGTATGGATACCGCTGCTGAGTAGAGAAGCTTGTCCAAAGCGGATATGCAGGATAACAGCTGATAGTCAATAGCAAGTATGCATACCGCTGCTGAGTAGAGAAGCTTGTCCAACGAGGATATGCAGGCACAGCAGGAGAGCTGAGAGACTGTAGCGAGTATGGGAACCGCAGGTGAGCAGAGCAGGTAATCCAGCAGACAGCTGAAGACACGAGCAGGACACAGGAGTCAATAGCGGGTATGGGAACCGCTGATGAACAGAGAAGGTAATCCAGCAGGAAACTGAAGATACGAGCAGGACACAGGAGTCAGTAGCGGGTATGGGAACCGCCGATGAGCAGAGCAGGTAATCCAGCAGGAAACTGAAGATACGAGCAGGACACAGGAGACACCTTCAGAGACTCACAGGGAATGAGACTCAAGATCAGGCAACGATACCATGGGCACAGGTGCCTTAAATAGGGAGAGGTGATTGATCCACCAATTAGATTAAAAGCAAAGTCACAAGAGTTCATGGATCCTGCGCATGCGCAGACCATCAAGATGGCGGACGGCCGCGGCTCAGGACAGGCGCCGGCAGGAAGGATAGAGAACCACGCACCAGCGCAGAGGCACTCACGGTCCGGTGAGTGACACAGGCCTTTTGATGTGTGAGGGCTTTTGAAGACAGGAAGGGTTAATTAAGACCTTGCTACTAGATTTCCTCTTTCTAAAAGCAAGATGCAGGACATGACTGAATTTGTAAGATATCACAACAAGGTTTTCAAGAATTTCATAGCTAAGTGTAAATACTATTGGCTTTGCAATGCATGGGAATCTATGTTTTGGAAAACAGGGTACATCCTGATTCTAAAAATAGCCTGTGTCCAAATCTGTATAAAAAGCACTGTATTGTACACTGAAATGTATCATTCTTCTGAATTCTTCTGACCTGCTCACTGGTACCTTTAACCAGTGTGAGCAAATAAACATCTTGCTTCAGAGACCTGCTTGGAAACATCTTCAATATTGCTGTATTCCTGTGACCTGCAGATTAGACCCTAAATCTAATCCGCTCCCAGCTATTTCTGAGGTTTGGATGCAAGCTTTTCCAGTACCACCGCTCTGCCTGCTACCCATGCAGCCCTGGTTAGTATGATAGGCCACTGGGGATCCATCCACAGCTTCCCTGATCCATAGTAAGAGGTCAGGAGTACCAGCCCAGGTACACCAGTAACGGGGTACACTCGCAGCGTCAGTTACCCAGAAGAAACCTGGTACTGGATGCCGGTAAGGAGTCCAGTGGTGGCAGCACGTGTAAGCCCCTCCTACTGCGACAAGAGGGTGCATTTGGGATAATGTAATGGAACGGTGAAAAAGTAATCCCAGCCCTCTTCCCAGCAACAACAGGGTGGCATAGGCGGTTAATCCTGTCACAGTTTTATTCATTTTTTATAACCTTTCAAAATGTGGGAGATCTTTATGCCCCACCCTGTACTTCATTGTTAAACAGAGCTCCTTTATATATGCTCCTCTGACCCATGCAGATCAGCAGCAGTCTCATGGGCTGTGCTTTCTCTACTATGCGTGGGTGACTGAGGCTTCTTCTTGTAAGTACAGTGTTGCTCCCCAGTCTGCTGGGTCTCTCCCTTCCAGCACCCCTTCTCCAAGTTACTGTTCCTCCCTGCTCCTAGCTCACATTCTCCCAGTCCAATACTCCACTGTAATTAAACACTCCGCTTTTTCAAATGTGACACAAATGGTAAGGTGGAGTCAGGTAAGGTTTGTGTGGGCTTAAATTAGTGACCAAGGGGCTTTTCTTCACTAATTATAGCCCACCCAAACCTAAACTGTCCCTGTAAAAGGCAGGTCTATTCAGCACAATTGTGTTGAGTATCCACTTAGAGTATCTTTTCACTTAAGTTTACACGCCTGTGTAGAAGTGGAAGTCTGTAAATCTCATCCCCAAACACAACTGAAGAGAAACGTGCAGTCCTCTAATGAAGTTAACTGGAAAAATATTGTTTTGTTGATTTTTTCAGGTGTGTAGTGCCTCAAAAAATACAACTTTCATGAATCACTCAAAACCAAAAGCTCTTGTGGCAGATGATCCCATCATGATCTCAAAATAAAATTTTGGGGATTTATTAGTAATAGTGTGGACAATTTTTTAGATGTTTTTCAAAAATGTAAAAATATGGCTTTTTAAGAAAATCAAAATTTTGATTTTGAAAATGTTATAATTTTAATTTTATTGAAACATACTACTCTGTTATATATTATATGAAAGCCAATAAAAAAAGGTTTAAAATGAGACCTTGTCCAACTCTCAAACTCAGTCAGATAAGCTATAAAACCAATTTAAATAAGCGTTAAAAGTCAATTTTTCGCTAAAAAATTGTAGCTTTAAAGGCATTTAACTGCAAAACCAGCTCACATATCAGCCTAAGATTTGGGGGTTTTCTTTAAACCTATGGCAACATTTATTTTGCCAAATTTAATTGAAATTATAGAATGCAAGGTACACTTTTTTTCTAAAATTGTGTTGATTTGATGTGGAATTACTCCAACAGTCCCCAACCACATGTGGAATGAAACCTATCATACCCTAACTAACCACCCCCCCCCCCCCCCGGCTGCACTCCAATAGCTGCACTGTAGAGATGCGCCCTGCTGACGTGCCTAGGAAGAGGGCAATGATAATGTGTCCCCTTGAAGTGCCCATGAAGAGGGAGAAGGCAGAAGAAATTAAAATCTACTCACCGTTCCTGTGTTCCAGCGCCGATGAATACTTCTCTTCTTCCGCAAGTCCGGGCAAAGGTGGGTGGGTGAGCGATTCAGGGCTCACCTCACCCTGCTGGCCATTCAGCGGCTGGATGAGTGAGACAATCCCTGCTCACCTCCGGTGATTTTAATTATTGACGCCGCAGCAAGTCAATCAGCGCAAGAGTGATGACAGCGCGCCGGTTGTTATTTAAGCCGCTGGGCGCAGCCATCTTGAGTTCAGTCCCTTGGCGGAGCCAGAGAGAGAGGACGTTGTGGGACTTCCGATGCCCAGAAGCAAGAAGAAGATGGCAGAGGTGGCAGGGTGTCCTTGTCAGGGCAAGGAGCTACCCTGCCACAAGAAGAGAGCGACGGAGACGTCGGCAGGGAGCCTTTGTAGGGGCTAGGAGCGCCCCCGCCCAGAAGACAGCCATGGAGAAGGAGCACTAGGCCCGTGGCAACAGATAGAGGGCACAAGGCCCTAGCCAGTTAGGCATAAATCCCATAGGTAGAAAAGGGCACAAGGTCCTAGTGTTAATTGGGCTTAAATCCCATAGTCGGGGCACAAGACTCTAGTTAGGTGGGCATAGGGCCCATAAACAGAAAGGGCACAAGGCCCTAATTAGCTGGGCTCAGAGCCCATAGTGAGGAAGGGCACAAGGTCCTGTAGTGAGACAGGTACAAAGCCCCAGTAGGTAGAGCCAGGGCACCGGGCCCTTATAGGCACAGCGGGTGTGAGGACGCAGGATGGAGTGGTGTAATTGGATCTAGGTTATAGTCCTAGGCAACAGTTGAGCAGCAGGCTCCTGTTACTGCTATACAAACCGGCTGTTAGGTAGCAGAGGTAAGTGTATCCCGTTGTTAGCCTTCAAGATACAGCAGCAAAGTGTTATTGAGCCTGTGTGGTGAAATACAGTATTGTGCATTGTGTTTGTTTGTGCTGCGTATGTTTATTTACAGTTGCAAGTCGTCAGGCCCCCATTAAAGGTAGGCACTTGTTTCCTACTGTAATCCTGTGATTTTCTGTGTCTGTGGGGACAAGGGGTAGATAGAGCACACACGTAGTGAGAGTTAGGACACACAGTAGTCTTCCCGTCCCGTAGGTACCTGGGGTTACAAAGGAATTCCTGGGGCAGTGACTGGGCCCCTCACTGGCAGTGCAGCACAGCCCTTTTGAGTTCCAGGGGTGCGTCCCATAATTCTAATTGGGTGTCCCAGTCTGAGTTCTGGCAGGTCATCTGGTGGTTCCAGATTGGGGCGGTGTTCCACTAGGGTGAACGCGACCATCTCCAGTTCCAGCAATGGCTACTGACGGTTCCAAGCGGAAGCCACTACCCTGGTGGTGCATCACTGGTACTCATAGTCCTGTGCCCTAGGCAAGAGCAAAATGAGGTGATGGTCGACGGGGTTGAGTGATGGTGTCTTCTCCTTGCCGTATCCTCGGACAGTCCCTTTCTGGTAAGCACAGGTGTAATTTCTGTTTCTTTCCCAGAGAGAAGGGAAGTGAGGTGACAGAGATACATTTGCTGGCCTGCCAGAAAGGGAAAGAGCAGGACGCCGAGGCGGAGAGCGACTGGGGTGAATCCGAAGCGGATGGAAGGTGATCATCGTTCGGAAGGTAAGGTATTCTGTGTGCGTCTGTCTTGTTCCCCCGTAGGCGTTTCAGCACTACCATAGGAAATTTAAAGTTAATATAACCTGTGTTTTGGGATTTGTAATTGTGTGTGACTTGGTGACTAGTAACTGTGCTTCCATCCCAGGAATAGTCTGTGGCTTTGTGACTTTATGTACCTGCTAAAAGCATAGAGGCATTACACTGGCCCTAACTTGTGGTAGAGGGGTAAAAATCTGGCCAAGACTTGTAAGTGTCATCAGAAGACCCTGCAAATGCATGAGTACCTCTGTGCGACTTCTATCACAAACCTAGTGACTGTATATTCGCATAATCTGATCTGTACTGTTGTTACTCAACAATCTGCTCAGGTGATTTCTGAGAACCAACTAAATTCCTCACATAGATCATAAAACTATGTCTAATATATGCATTCCCCTGTGCTAGCCCCAATTCAAGTTTTAGCTCAGTGACACATTTCTGTAGCTTAAAATCACTCCCCAAATTGTTTAGAGGATTTTCAGCCACACAAAATACAATAAGTCTTAAAACTTGCAAAATTGTTTTTTTTACTATTTAGTCTTCAAAGATTTTCCCTATAGTTATCAATTTATTCCAGCATCCATGACCAACTGCAGGCTTGGATGATGTAATGTGATGTATGACATATTGCTGTGTAGGTAATTTCCCTTTAAAAGAACATAAAAAACCCAAAACAGAAATACAACAAAAACCAAAACTCATTTATGCAGCTGAGTAACTTTAAGAGCTGGAAAATCCACAAATCTGTTTGTAAATGGAGGCAGAATACTACAATCCCTGGCTAGCAATCCAAATCAGACATTTGCTTGCTTCTGCTAATGGTTAATTAATTATTCTCTCCTGACAGCAGTCATAGGTGCACAATTTGCCACGGCTTTCAAACAATAATGGAATGATGATCTTGATCATGCAGACTGTCCTATGGGAGTTCATTCATATCAAATAAAACAAATTAATTATCACAATAAATATTCCTGCCCAGACAAATGAGATTTAAATCTTGTTGCTTGCTGCTTGTCGACGTTTTATATTTTGTAGGGCAGAGAAACCATCGAGATGAACAAATACAGCTTCTTACAGATTGCTTTGTAAGGAAAACTTTTATTGCACTGTTATGAGCATAGGTTATGAGGAGATCTGTCACTGGTGTCAGGCAATTGTACGAACTTCAATACAAGGTAGAGCCTTCAAACATAACAGGAAAGTTGTGAGAAGTTGAAGTAACACCATGAGAACAGTGTAGCTTTTGAAATGCCACCTACTCTCCTTGCAACACATGAGGACATAATGAAGATTTTAAAAAGTGTTTTCCAAAAGTTCCAATGCAGAATAACTAGGTCAAATGTATTGTAATTAATATGTCTATGTGACAGTAAACTTGGATATGTTATATGTATGTTATTGATGTAGTTGTCTTAAAAAAAAAGAAAATAAGTTTATTTCTGTTCAGAGGCCACGATTGTAATGGACAACGAGAGACCATGTTATAAAAAAGTGTTTCACTTTACCTAGTGTGTTTGTATCATTTACAACAGCAAAGAAGTTTGCTGCCCTTTACGAGAATTAGCAAGATGTATATACACAATCCAACAGACATGACAGGCTGTTGTTATCATGTGATGCTGGTCAGTGAATGGACAAATCAGCTGTACAGACCACACACACACACTCACACACACACATAGTTGTTTTTATTGCATCGTGAGGACCCATGACTGGAACATGGTGTATAGGGACACCCCTTTCCTAATATATATATATATATATATATATATATATATTACATATATTTTGACTGTCTGAGGACATCCACATTCCCGCATACATAAATGAATAAATAATAACAATGGTAGGAAAAGTTTTGTGTATCCTGGCCATCTGAGGACATCCACATGCTCGCTTACACCGACACTGAGCCATGGAGGCTACAGCCCTGTTCCACCACTGCGTATCATTTAAACAAGTTTGATCCCTCTTTAAAGCTGTTATGCGGTTCCTTATGTAGAATTTCACCCCCGACCAGTTTCGATCTTTGAGTATGGATGGTTCAGTCATGAGGCACGCAACAAAGTCTTGCTTTCCGGGCACCCAGTATGTCTGTATAAACCTCATCAGGTGTTTCTCCACAGACTGGACCTCCTCTCTGTCCCAGGATTTTCTCTGCACTTCTTTGCAACCTTAAAGGAATTAGAGTGGTCCATTATGGCTCTGCAAAGTACAGAAAAGGCACAGTTCTTCTGTCTAGCAAAACTGTGTGTTACAACTACCTGTGGAAGCCATGGCTGGGCACTGGTCCCTTGTTGCCAGGTCCATACACCGCCTCTCTTCTGACGTGGAAGTGTCGACTAACTCTGTAGCTGGACCGGTTCTGAAAAGAAAAAGATATGTAAATAACCGAGGTAAAAGTCAAAAGCATACATCAGACACCAGATTTTCCACATACCATCCAGATCAATATGCATCTCATCCAAATTCTTGCCTTTGAATTTGGACAGTCTGCCACTCTCGAGAGCCATTAACAGTTTGCTGATCTCCCTTCTGGGAGGCAGTAATACTGCTGGTGCACCCTGATGTTGTGCCCTAGGCAGGGCCGGATTTACTGCTAGGCAACCTAGGCAACTGCCTAGGACCCAGCGGTACCCTGAGGGCCCTGTCAGAGCTGATGGTGAGCGAGGAAGGCAAGGCAGAGGGGCGCTCCCCTCTGCCTGCCATCCCCCTCTGGCCGCCAGCATAACGCTAATAAAGGATTTAAGAAAAAAAAAAAAAAAAGAAGGAAAAAAAAGTCAGCTGACCGTCGGGAACCGGCAGTCTCTTCTCCTTCTCTGCCACTGAAAATGACGTCGGGCGTGATGATGTCATCACGCCCGACGTCATTTTCAGTGGCAGAGAAGGAGAGGAGCACTGACGGAGCAGAGAGGAGGAGCAGTGGCAGCACGCCATAGAAAAAAAGAAGTAAACAAGGAGAACAGAACAGAGAAAAGGAAAAGGAAATTAAAAGGTAAGTTAACTAACGGAGGGCCCATGAAAGAGGAATTTGGAATAGGCATTAAGGGAGGGGGCATGATGACAGAAATGTGGGGCATGAGGGGCATAATGATAGAAATATGAAGCAGAGGGGCTAGAGGGGCATAATGATAGAATATGGAGCAGAGGGGCTAGAGGGGCATAATGATAGAATATGGAGCAGAGGGGCTAGAGGGGCATAATGATATAATATGGAGCAGAGGGGCATGAGGGGCATAATGATATCATTTGGAGCAGAGGGGCATGAGGGGCATAATGATATAATATGAAGCAGAGGGTCATGAGGGGCATAATGATAGAATATGGAGAAGAGGGGCATGAGGGGCATAATGATAGAATAGGGAGCAGAGGGACATGAGGGGCATAATGATATAATATGGAGCAGAGGGGCATGAGGGGCATAATGATATAATTTGGAGCAGAGGGTCATGAGGGGCAAAATGATATAATATATGGAGCAGAGGGGCATGATGACAGAAATGTGAAACAGGCCGTGTGAGGGGAAATAAACAAGGGTAGCAAATATATGGAGGGCACAGTGTGATGGTGAAGGATGCACAGTGTGATGATAAAAGGGCAAAGGCATGATGGAGGACACAGTGTGATGATGAAGGGAGTAGAGTGTAGTAAACGGGAAACTGTGAAGGAGGAGCAAAAGTGATAAAAGTGATGAAGTTGGGGACATTTTTTTCTCTTCTGTACTTCAACTTATTTGCCCCAATACATTTTTTGTAGGAGGGAGCTGTGAGAGCTTGCGCAGGCTCAGTGTGCTTGAACTGGGCGTGCAGGGACTGAAGTGACATCATACGGAGGATCAAGGTACAGTGCGCAGAGTTGGACCAATAATATCAACCGTCTGGGACTGAAATTACCTTTCTTTTCATCAGCAAACGTGAGTAATGAAAAGTAATCATTATAACAGATTATTAAAAAAACTCCTATTATTTAAATGTAATTAATTATAGCTATGTATAACATTATTTGTGCTCTGTTTTATGTAAGGATTTAATTAAAAGTTAATATTTATTGGTATATCATTGTCTGCACTATCTTCTCTAGTAGGTATTAACAGTTAATATAATCTATGCTTAAAAAAAAAAAAAAAAAAAATGCATTGCTATGGATTGTTTCACTGGGGAGGGGAGGGAGAGGCGCTCGGAGTGGGGGGGGCGGGGTGGGGGGGGCAAACCAGTATCTTGCCTAGGGCCCTATGAGGTCTAAATCCGGCTCTGGCCCTAGGACGTCTGCCAACTGATCCAGTTCTCTGTCGTTTAGGTTGAAGACCTTCGAGAGAGTGGCATTGGCCCCTCACTCTCAGGCATCCATCTCTTTGTCTGGAAGTTTGCTCGGGACCAGAACGCCATGGCCTGCCCTCATTGCCTCAGTGCTGTGTGCAAAGTTGTCCCTAGTGTGAAGATGTGCCAATTGCATGCACCTTTCTTTCGAGTGCTTGGGGAATTTTAGGGCCCAGGCTACTTCAGTCTCATTGCAGTGAACATGCTCCATGTGCTGGACAATTTTTAAGAGGGGCTTTTCACAGTACAGGCAGTAGAGCTGTCACGATTACAAACAGGAGTACAGCTAGAAGTCACGAATATGGTTAAAACACTCTGTTTATTTGCAGAAAAGTATAAATAGCAGGTAATCGAGAGCAGTAGTAAATACCAGGTGCAAGCTGATGCAGGAAATAATACGAATGTTCAGAAACCAGCAGGTAGACAGCTAATGCAGGGAAGCAGGAGGTATGAACAGATTCCAAGCAGGCATGAACCAGAGGAGCAAGGCAGGAGGAAGAATCCACAGGTTGCAACAAGGATATGACATCACAGGATGGGACAACAATAACCAGCAATGTGTGCTGGGAGTGACAGGTATATAAAGGGAAAACCACACCCAGGTGCATAGGATAATTGGTGAACATGAAGGTTAACCCCTAATGTGCACAATAAGGCACAATAGCAGCACCTCTGGTGAATGGAGGTACTGCCAATACAGATACAATAATAAGGACAAAAAGGCAGGAGCTGCCATGCAAAGCAGCATGTAATGCATAAGCTGTAGGCAGATCGTGACAGTACCCCCTCCCTTAAGGGCGGATTCCAGACGCCCAATTACCAAAAATGTCTGAATTTATCGGAATCATAGTCCAGAATTGGGGGCCCGGCAGAAAAGTCCTCGTCCATGGGTGGACGGGCAATGGAGACTATGCCAGCTGCCAGTTCAAGCTCCGTAGACCCTGCTCTCTTCTTTTGCTTTTTCTTCTTGCCAGAATTCCCTGGAACAGCAGTTTGAATCAATTGGGTGGAGCACAAAGGAGTCTCTAGGCCAGGTGAGATGGATGGAACTGCTGACAATACGGAGGCCCCGTAAGATGGCATAGCGGGAGGTGTTGGTAAAAACTTGTTGATCACTGCCTCGACAAATAGTGGTAAGTCAGATAGGGTGGGGTGATTAGTCTCAATCAAAGGGTTGGCCCATTCCATAGACTCTCCTCTAAAGTTAGTTAACAAAAACAAAACTTGCCTCTTTGGGTCACTGACAAGGCTAGGTACTGAGGGGAAATAAGAAGCACAAAACCTCAGTAGAGCACTAAATTGAGAAAGGTGCCCCTCAAAGGTAGGTGGCAGCTCAGACTTGGCACCCTCGGCAACAGATGGTTCGGACTTGGCAGCAGGCTTGACAGGAGACCCGGACTGGGCGCCAGGCTTGGCAGCAGGCTTGACAGCAGGCCCGGACTGGGCGGCTGGCTTGGCAGCAGGCCCGGACTGGGCGGAAGGCTTGGCAGCAGGCCCGGACTGGGCGGCAGACTTGGGAGCAGGCCCGGACAGGGCGGCAGACTTGGGAGCAGGCCCGGACTGGGCGGCAGACTTGAGAGCAGGCCCGGACTAGCCAGAAGGCTGGGCAGCGAGCCCGGACTGGGCAGAAGGCTTGCCAGCCGGCCCGGACTGGGCGGCAGGCTTGGCAGGGACAGCACTTTGAGAAGCCTGAGGGCAGACAGCACTTTGAGAAGCCTGAGGGCAGACAGCACTTTGAGAAGCCTGAGGGCAGACAGCACTTTGAGAAGCATGAGGGCAGACAGCACTTTGAGAAGCCTGAGGGTAGACAGCACTTTGAGAAGCCTGAGAGCAGACAGCACTTTGAGTAGCCTGAGGGCAGACAGCATCAAGTGGTAACTCGGGCTGAACCGCATGGACTGGCAACTCGGGCTGGACCGCATGGACTGGCAACTCGGGCTGGACCGCATGGACTGGCAACTCGGGCTGGACCGCATGGACTGGCAACTCGGGCTGGACCGCATGGACTGGCAACTCTTCTGGAGCAGACTGGAGGGACAGCACCCCCTCTGGAGAAGTTTTTAAGGGCAGCGCCCCCTCTGGAGCAGACTGTAAGGGCAGCGCCCCCTCTGGAGAGGACTTTAAGGGCAGCGCCCCCTCTGGAGCAGACTTTAGCTCAGGAGCAGAGGCAGTGGCTGAAGACTCGGAACTGGAGGCAGCGACTGAAGACTCGGAACTGGACACAGTGGCAGGAGACTTAGGACCGGACACAGTGGCAGGAGGCTCAGGACCGGACAAAGTGGCAGGAGACTCAGGACCGGACACAGTGGCAGGAGACTCAGGACCGGACACAGTGGCAGGAGACTCAGGACCGGACACAGTGGCAGCAGGCTCAGGACCGGACACAGTGGCAGCAGGCTCAGGACCGGACACAGTGGCAGCAGGCTCCAAGCTGGAGGCAGATGATGTGACCTCAGAGCTGGAGGCAGATGATGTGACCTCAAAGCTTGAGGCAGATGCTGACACCTTGGCACAGGTGACAGAGGCTGGTACCTCAGCACAGGAGACAGAGGCTGGCACCTCGGCACAGGAGACAGAGGCTGGCACCTCGGCACAGGAGACAGAGGCTGGGACCTCGGCACAGGCGGCTAGTGCTGGCGCCTCAGGACAGGCGGCTGGAGCTGGTGCCTCAGGACAGGCGGCTGGTGCTGGCGCCTCAGGACAGGTGGCTGGAGCTGGCGCCTCAGGACAGGCGGCTGGAGCTGGCGCCTCAGGATAGGCGGCTGGAGCTGACGCCTCAGGACAGGCGGCTGGAGCTGGCAGATTGGGTCTCTTCCCAGAGAACAGAAATGGTGGAGCATAAACAATTTTGGAATGCGGAGAGGAAATAACAGGAGATGGTTCAGTAAGCTGACGTGGTCTACGGACAGGACAGTCCTGCAAGAAATGTGCATTGCTGGCACAGTAGAGACACAACTTGTATGTTATCCTGTGCCGCCGTTCCTCTTCGGTCAGATGGGGGCGTGGACCACCTGTGTACTGGGAATTTGTTACCCCATAGTTCATAGAAAACAGCAAATTTGTAGAAGTACTTTTAAGAGGTGCTGTTTGCACAGGTTCATCAGCAGAGAAGGTGGATTGAGACAGCTCAGCAGCTTCTGAATTAAGAGAGACAGAATCTGACAGTCTCCTAAGTGGGTCCACAAGTAAAGAGGAAAATCTAGCAAGCTGAGAACGTAGCAATATAATGTCCATCTGTAAAGTTTGTAGCAGTGGCAATTCCATGATTGGTGAAACAGACATGTTGCAAAAAAACAAATGAAAACTTGATTGCAGAAAAAAGGTCCCAGAATAAAACAAAACTTTCACCTGACTCCAAAGCTGTCTTGTGGGCTGGTTATACTGTCACGATTACAAACAGGAGTACAGCTAGGAGTCACGAATATGGTGAAAACACTCTGTTTATTTGCAGAAAAGTATAAATAGCAGGTAATCGAGAGCAGTAGTAAATACCAGGTGCAAGCTGATGCAGGAAATAATACGAATGTTCAGAAACCAGCAGGTAGACAGCTAATGCAGGGAAGCAGGAGGTATGAACAGATTCCAAGCAGGCATGAACCAGAGGAGCAAGGCAGGAGGAAGAATCCACAGGTTGCAACAAGGATATGACATCACAGGATGGGACAACAATAACCAGCAATGTGTGCTGGGAGTGACAGGTATATAAAGGGAAAACCACACCCAGGTGCATGGGATAATTGGTGAACATGAAGGTTAACCCCTAATGCACACAATAAGGCACAATAGCAGCACCTCTGGTGAATGGAGGTACTGCCAATACAAATACAATAATAAGGACAAAAAGGCAGGAGCTGCCATGCAAAGCAGCATGTAATGCATAAGCTGTAGGCAGATTGTGACAAGAGCTTTTTGTTATATGCCCTGGAGCCATCACTGTTTCTGGATAGCGTTTGGACAGACACCGCGTTGTCTCTTCGAGCCTCTGTGTTTAAAACACATCGAGCAGAAAGTCGTACAGAGAACTCATCTCTGGGTACCCACACTCTGCTACGCTGGTGGGCAACGGGACATCACCGCTGGTGTCTGAACTGCTCTCCTACGAAGTGGCATACTGGGTCAGGGTCTCCACTGATCTCTGTGCTATAGTCGGAGCTACCGGTGGGCTATGTCATACTTCAGCGTCCCCTCTTTATCTTCAGCAGCAGATTTGATTGTGTCTTTACCCGCTTGGTGTACAAAGCGCCGCAGGATGCAGTCATTTCCTGCTCCTGCTATACATTAAGAGGGAATACTGGCCTCTAGCAGTGGGATGCACACACACACACTTTCTCCCCTCCCCATCGGACACACGCACACTTTTGTTCTGACAAATGTGACTCGTGGGGACTGTCACAAACAACACTCACCTGAGCCTGTGTGACGCGTGTGTGACACAGGGTTAACCAAAAAACAACCACCTGGTCCATCTAAAATGATTACATCCTTCCCTATCTATGCCACACACTAGCTTTGCAGTACCAATTGTGCCACCACCAAAGTTATTTTATGAAGAGCTGACACTCTTATTTAGGAAGCCTTCGATTCTCCCTAGAACTAATCTAGCACAATTTACTTTAATCAGAGTTCACATAAACCACAATATTCTCCTCGCTTCAATTATGTAGCGTCTTGACCAAACTGTTGCGTGAATTCGTAAGAACACAGAGACTTGAACTTAAGGGTAATTTAATATGGAAAATACATTGACAATGCTTAAGATAAAACAGTTAATAAAAGGTATACAAATATAATGCAATTATTTCTTATAAAATAAAAAGGATAAAACACAGAATTGATAACTCACTTATAATCAAGTTTCTGGTGCTGAGAGAAGCAGGAAAAATGGGACACTTTAATATCAGATTGACTCACCAAAAGTGAACAAATTCTTACAGTCACTGTGCAATTTTAAAACCAAGCTGCAGGGCCCACAGTCCCCCTTCTTGTGATGTCAGAGCAAACAGGTCTGTGAGAATACAAATTAGAGTTTTATGACTCTGTAGAAACACCTTTTAAAATCAGGTTTTTGTTACCCTGTCCTAACTTTTCACCCGTATGACTTACAAACATGATTTTACCTGCACACAACAGGTCATAAATTCCCCTTCATCTGCATACCACACATGCCTCTAGTACAGGGGTAGGCAACCTGCGGCTCTCCAGATGTTGTAAAACTACAAGTCCCAGCATGCTTTGCCAGTAGATAACCAGCAGATAGGTGGCAAGGCATGCTGGGATTTGTAGTTTAACAACACCTGGAGAGCCGCAGGTTGCCTACCCCTGCTCTAGTAAGTATGATATTGGAGAAAATGATTTGCTATTTTACTGTGACCCTATTCAGCTTGAATTTGTCATTAACAAATAACCCTATCTCTGCAGTCAGCATGTCTGAGGCCTCCCAGATATGTGTTAGATTTCATTGTCTTGAAAGAGATATTTCCAAAGGCTTTCATATTTGCAACCTGCCATAAATGCTACAAGGTGATACAATAGATCCGATTCTTATCTACCAGCCCCCTCTGGGTAGTTTAACATAAAGAAAACACATTGATTTAAACAGCTCCTGTGAGCCATGTCAACTATTTCTAGGAATTAATTCACAAACACATATTTGCAGATTTATATGCCTAAAAATTAGCTTGCACATGACAGGGACATACCAGATTTTTCTGCTGAACATATCAGCAAGGTCCCCTGCATTGATTAACCTTGAGGAGCTTTATGGGGATCTCAAATTTTGTCCCCACTACGACTCAGGTCCCCACAGTGTTGGTGTGTGAACAGGTCAATGTCCCCACAAGCATATGAATGCAAATACACACACACACATACATACATACATACATACATACATACATACATACATACATACACTCACACACACACACACACACACACACACACACACACACACACACCTCACTAGTGCCTTCATGCTAAATTAGTTTTAAACAGGGCAACATATGGAAGTGGAGAAATCCTCCAAAACTCCTGCAATAATGGCTCTTCTGATAAAATAGACTCTTAATGGGAACTCAGATTTGTTTCAAGAAAAAGGAAGTATAAAATATCCTTTTTATCAATGATGTTAAGTAAGTCTTTGTTGGGCAGCATTAACCCAAGTCTCTCGCTTGATAGACAATAAAATGCTTAATGGTTGATGTTCTCACATAATAAGTCCCCTTTTTACACCCCTTCTTAACAATCTATTAATTAATAAAGGACACCAAAAACAGAGCTTGTTAAATAAAGGAGATTATTAAAATACAAATATTGTATGGTGGAAGAGAAAATGATAAGCATGTTATCCGGCAAACACTATCACCAAGCCAGCTGGAGTTGGCACCCAATGCACCAGCCAAAAATGTCACCAGGAGTACAGATAGCACAAGGCAGCTAAGGGGATTGAAGGAATGAAGAGTACTGGAACCGAAACCACACAGGGGCACCAATAAACATGCCTCAAACAGGTGTTGTCACCCAAACCACCTGCAAAGAAGTTACAAAACCAGGGAAAAAGGTCATTCAAATTGACTTGCAGACAGAGCACCATCAGCCAGGGAAATATATAATGTGACATAAGTGACCGCCCACAATGACACAAAATGGGCGTACCCAAGGCTCACTTTACCCGCACACTTTCACCCCATTAGTTAGGGGACAAATAAAGCTACTAACATATATCTCGGCTTTTAATTTCCCTTGGGCTGAATTCCTCCCTCATTTATAATATCCTCAGTAGTAGTTATCATTCCATGAATGAATCACTCCATATCCTGTAACCTAGCTATTCATATTGGGTGGTTTATGAGTGAAAACTCTCTTTTCTAACCAGTCTGATTTATCAGAGGTTCTACCATACATGTTAAGGTCAAACTTTAAAAGATTGTATTGGCTTTGGAACAGTATGCTCTAACCTTCTACAGGCTGAGTGTGTATAAAAACTAGAGATGGTCACTGATCCCCGTGTTTTGGTTTTGGTTTTGGATCTGGATTACCTTTGTGCTTTGGTTTTGGCAAAACCGCCCTTGCATGTTTTGGTTTTGGTTTTGTTTGGTTTTGTTTTGTAATTTTTGTAAAAAATACATTTTTTTTGGTCTAAAATAACCTAATTTAGTGCTCCACCAGTTTCTTGAATAAGTGAGTCAATTGATGCCCAAAGCATCTTTTCTGTTTGGCTCTAGTAGTGCAAATTAAGAAAAATACAGTTTAATCCCTGGTAGGCCGTCCTTAATTCTAACACTTGCCTGCAAATTATACAGACAAGCCTGGATGTCTTCCTCTCCATCTTTGACTATTGGCAATGTAGCCATCATCTTTGGGTGTATATTACACCCTCCACTTGTAGTTAAATAGAAGACAATCAGCCTCCATTGACTGTATGTTAAATAGAAATGGACAAAGGCAGTTTGGTGTCAGTTTTTGTTAGCCCCCCCCCCCCCCCCTCCACTTGTAGTTATATAGAAAAAAACAGCCAGTATAGACTGTACAATATAAATAGAAATGGACTAAGGCAGTTTGGTGTCTGTCTGTATAGGCACCCCCCCTCCACTTGTAGTTATGTAGAAAAAAAACATTCTGCATAGACTGTACGCTAAATAAAAATGGACAAAGGCAGTTTAGTGTCAGTCTGTATCAGATCCCCTCTCCACTTGTAGTAAAGTAGAAAAAAATGCAGCCGGTCTAGACTGTAGAATATAAATAGAACTGGAGAAAGGTAGTTTGGTGTCTGTCTGTGTATGACACCCTACCCTTATCGTGAAATTGACAAAACAGCAGCCTTTCAAGACTGCACGTGATATAGAAATGCCCCAAGTCCCTTTCCTAATTGGGGGTAGATTACACCATACAATTATATAGAAAGTTTTAAAAATATGTTGTCGTCATCATCTTCAGCAACATCCTCACTCTCATCAGTGTGTACATCATCATCACAGACTATCAATTCATCTCTGCTTGAATCCGCTGTCAGTGTTTGGATGTCTTTGATGGTGAAGGCCTTTCTCGTGGAAGATATAGTTAATTTTTATGAACATCATCTTCTCCACATTTTTTGGAAGTAACCTCCTAAATCGATCACTGACTAGGTTCCCGGCTGTGCTGAATACTCTTTCAGAGTACACACTGGAGGGTGGGCAGCTTTTGTATTGCAAAGCAAGTTTACATGGGTTTCCAAATTGCCTGCTTTTCTTCCCAGTAAGGAAAGGGACTGTCTGACATTTCCATATCAATTACCTCTTGAAAATAATCCTCCACCTTCCTTTGCATGTTAATACTCGGATTGGATGGAGTTATGGGCAAGGTCACACATTTTTTTGAAAAATCTTTCAAACCAGCCCAGATGTTAAACTGCAGTGGTCTGCCCCCTGCGTCATCCCTGTTTTGCTTTTGAAAGTTTCATTTTTTCCGAGCAGCAGCTGCTTGAGAAACTAAAGGAGGAGACGTCGTCAAGCCAAGGCCCAGTTCAGCGCACAACTTGCTGACCAATAGCTCCTTGCAAAGGCTTACATCTCGCTCATTTTGAAGCAAAGAATCAATGTAGGTCTTAAACCTTGGATCAAGCACAGTCGCCAAAACATAGTGATCCGAGATTAAGATTTTATTTACTCGAGGATCATTGCGAAGCGAATTAAGTACTTGGTCTGCAAGGCCAACATACTTTGCGGAATTGCTTTCTTTCATGTCCTCCTTCAGTTTCTCAAGCTGCTTTTCCAAAAGTCGAATTAAGGGAATTACTTGGCTCAAGCTAGCAGAGTCTGCACTCACCTCACACGTCACAAACTTCACATGATTTCAGCACCTTGCACAGCACAGAAAGGATTCCCCACTGTGCAAGAGTGAAATACATTCCCCCTCCTTTCCCAATGTCATGGCTTGTGCAATACGCTTAGATGGCCTTGCGCTGTTCCTCCATCCTCTGAAGCATTTAAAGGGTGGAATTCCACCTAGTTAACACCTCTTGCTTAAGTTGGTGGCAGGGCAAGTTAAACTGTTCTTGGAGCTGCTGCAATCTCCTACATGCTGTGGCAGAATGCCTGAAATGTCCAGAAATTTTATGGGCCAACGAAAGCATCTCCTGCACCTCATGGTTATTTCTTAGGAAGCTCTGCACCACCAAGTTGATAGTGTGAGCAAAACAGGGAATGTTCTGGAAATCACCCAGCTGTAATGATTGCACTTTATTGTTGGCGTTATCAGAAATGACATATCCTGGGGAGAGTCCAAGTGGTATAAGCCATGTATCAATCACATCTCTTATTTTTTGTCACAAATTATCAGCTGTATGCCTGTTAGTGATGCTGGTAATACAAAGAGTGGCCTGCCTGTGACAAATGTTACGTAGTGGCGTACATGATGTTGTTGTTCCTGCTGGAGAAGGCGAATGACCAACCCAGTGGGCTGTCACAGTCATATAGTCTTTGGTTTGACCACTTCCACTTGTCCACATATCTGTGGTTAAGTGGACAATGTGCAGAATGGAATTTTTCAGCACAATCACTACATTTTTGCACACTTTATCGTATAGGTGTGGAATAGCTTTACGGGAAAAATGCTGTCACGATGGAATTTTGTAATGCGGACACAAAACATCAATTAACCGTGAAAAACCAGCTGTGTCTATTGTGGATATTGGACGCAGATCTAACACTAACATAGTAGCATTGGCGTCTGTGATTTGCTTTGCGACTGGGTGACTGCTGTCATATTTGCTTCCCCTAGCAAATGATTGTTTCACAGTTAATTGTTGTAATGTAGGACTGCTCTTTTTCCTGGCCTTCTTCTGAGATGAAGATTCACCCCCAGCAGCAGCAACAGCAGCAGCAGTGGGACTAACGCTTTCTTCAGAGGAATCAATTATAGTACAGGAGTCATCCAGCCTTACTAAGTGGAATGCAGGCCTATCTCCGAGCGCTACTGAGGATATTGATGATGATAGTGTTGTGGGTGTAGATTGCAGCTGTCGGGATGTAGGTGACAGAAGGGTCCTAGCTGATGATGGAGTGCTTGTAATTTTTTTTTAAGAACTTTCAGCTTTTCCCAAAATCTTGCCATGAACTCTCGTCAAATGTCGTAACATGGATTAGGTTCCAAGATGGTTAAGGTCCCTCCCTTGACTGACTGTGGCTTGACATACACTACAAATGGCTATACAACTGTTGTCAGAATTTGGGTAGAAATATTTACACATATAAGAAGTTGATTTTTTTGTTTTATGCCCAGGCATGTCAATGGCCTTTTTCTTGTCACGTGCCAGAACTGCTGCCACTGGCGCAGGACTTACACAAACAACCTCATCAACATCCTTATTAGCACCCTCGACGCCTACACAAATCTCCACCTCATCCTCTTCTAATTCAAAAGTGGCATCCTCAATTGGTGTATCACCAGCTACACTCCGGCTGTTCAGGCACACATCATCAGAAATGCTGAAAGGGCTCTTCTTTATGGGTACACTAACAGAATGCTCACGATTACACATACCACTGGTGGATGGACTCTCCACAGTAATTGGTGTCATTTCTAATTCTGAGCATATATTTTCCTCTAATGTCTTACTGTTTTCTTGCAGCTTGGCTTTCACGCGTAACAGTAGTTGTGCACCACTTTTGGACTCTAAATTACTTGGTCTTGCTTGGTCACGAGTGAAGAAAGCTCAGTAACATTTTATGATGAGCCACTAATAGAGAAAGGCGAAGGCCTCATCCTTTCTTTGCCACTGCGTGTGTAGAATGGCATGTTGGCAATTTTTCTTTTTATCGGCAGTTAACTTTTCCTCAGTTACAGTTCTTTTTCACGTCAACACGGTAACATTTTTTTGGGGTATGTTTTTTTCCCTGATTTAAAAAGACTATGTACTTTTACATAGGCTTTACCAGATGATGTACAGGGAAGACTGCCATCAGGACTGGTGCCAGTACCTGCTTGCTGATCCTGCTCATATGTGGACTGATTTGAATCCATTTTAATGAGCCCAATGCACTTGTAGTGCAAAATATTAAATAGATAGTGCTGCTAGATAATACTTTCAGCAGCAGAAAAATTGCTGCTTCACACTGTGGAATATGGGACACCCCAAAGCACTTGTAGTGCAAAATATTAAATAATTAGTGCTGCTAGATAATACTTTCAGCACCAGAAATATTATTTGTTCACACTGGGGAATATGGGACACCCCATAGCACTTGTAGTGCAAAATCCAAACTTTAGACTGCTGGTATATTTTTATTTCTACAGCCAGAAAATAGTTTTTGGAGGAGGGAATATGACACCCCAAACAGTTGGTAATGTTTGCAAAAATGCCTCCTCTATCCTCCTCTCTTCCTGCTAGAAGAATTGCTAGAAGAATTGCAAGAATAATTGCTCTGTCCCTGCTCTAATGCTGCCTGCGACCTAACCCTTCTCTCTCCCTCTGCCAAATGGCGATGGATTGCTGTAGAGACAGGTATTTATGCATTTCAAATATCGCGAGAACCGAACTCCGAGATCCGACGATGTCACAATGACGTTTTGCCTCAATTTTGAATTCAAATTGGCGCCAAAGTACCAAGCGGCTCGGTACTCGGATAGGTGAAGTTCGGGCGGGTTCGGTTCTCCGGGAACCTTGCCCGCCCATCTCTAATAAAAATCTTTATACATTTATTATTCATCAATGAAGAAAGATTTAAAAGGGGTGAGAGAGTAAATAGAAGCTTGTTACTATTGTCTTTAAACTACACATGTGTAGAGTATTTTGCCTTATTTTAATAAACAGGTGAATAAGTAATTTTTTTTTTGATTTATGAAAGTATGACAATCATACTCCAAAAAGTGATTTCATATTGGGCCTAATTCATTAAGGAACGCATGATGATGGCAACATGCATTTAGTAATAGAACGGAAGTATTTAGGCTTTGACAAATTCATGAAAGCACAGATCTCAAAATACATGTACTGTGGAAATCATGTGTAGGTCAGCTGTGCAAAAGATGCTGCAGGATATGTCCAATACCTATGTGGATTAAAAATTGGCAACGGAGCGCACACTAAAAAAAAACATTGAATTAATGTCGCCTGTTACAGTTATCAAAAAAAATAATTTAAAAAAGTGTTTTTTTTAAAAAAAAATTCAATGAAAAACATTTATTAGGATGTTGCCAAAGTCTTCTGAGCATAAAATAATTTTTTACAGTTGCTCGTGATTGCAAACACATGTTATAGCATGCATGTAAGACTGTCATCACTACTGATAAGGACTTAGATTAACCCTGTCACTGGAGCAAGATATATGGAAGAAAAACAAGTAACTTTGAGATGACCAGAACTGGATTCTAATGTGGCTGCAATCACTTGATTTTGGCACGCCCTTAATATACATTGACTACGACAAAATGCCCCTTCCCAGTCTCGTTCACTCCCCAAAATTGTAGACTGTAGTATTTGAAGACGACATGGACAGGGCTGCGTTCAGCACGGTGGCTAAGTGGTTAGCACTTCTGCATCACAGCACTGGGGTCCTGAGTTCAATTCCCGACCATGGCCTTATCTGTGTGGAGTTTTTATATTCTCCACGTGTTTGCGTGGGTTTCCTCCAGGTGCTCTGGTTTCCTCCCACTCTGCAAAAAACATACTAGTAGGTTAATTGGCTGCTATCAAATTGACCCCAGTCTCCCTCTCTATGTCTGTCTGTCTATTTGTGTGTGTGTGTTAGGAAATTTAGACTGTAAGCTCCAATGGGGCAGGGACTGATGTGAGTGAGTTCTCTGTACAGCGCTGCGGAATTAGTGGCGCTATATAAATAAATGGTGATGATGATGATGATGATGATGATGTATGTCCTGGATTTGGGCATGCGCAGATTGATTTTGTCTACAATTTGCTCAAAGTCGACAGATACGCGCCCAGATGAATCAGGCCCGTTGAGTGCAATACATTTTAGGGGGACACATACAGTTATACAGTCTTTCTTGTTGACTTGATTGGATAATAAACACATGGTTTTAGTTCTATCATTTAATGATGATTGACCTTCTATATGATTTACATCCTGATTGCATTGTATCTAGTTGTTTGTTACAAATATAGACAAACCATTAAGCTTTCAAAGCTTTGAAAACATTTACTTGGGATTTCAAAGTACGGACATGACCAGCTTTAGGTTATTTTTCCAAGACCTCTGCTTATAAACTTGATAGCTGCTAATAGTTACAGATTCAGTAAAGAAAAGAGCTTAAGATCAGTACAACCAGAATATAAACAATAGAGAAATTACGTTAATAGTACTGTGCACAGTATGCTGTCAGTTTGTGTATAATTGCCATGGGGCCAGATAATGTATAGTGTTACAAGTTCTCCAAATAATCTTGCAGTCTCCCAGACATTCTGATAGAGTAGTCAACTATGACAAAAGACAGACAGACACAGTATTAGCTCTAGATCCAATTCTCATTCTTATATTCTGTGTGCAGAACATTTTCACTGTCCAGTTACCCTGAGAAAACACTGTGGAGAAGAATAAGTAATAACTACTATCTGTGTACTGGAGAGTGCCATTTTCTTGTAGAACAGTGGGTGTCCGGGAGGTTAGTTTACCTTCCTGACAGTCCGGGAGGTCTCTCAATATTTCAAGAGTCTCCTGAACATTCCGGGATATATATATATATATTAAAAACTGCAGGTTTAAAAAAGTGGAGATGCTGCCTATAACTGCCAATCAGATTCTATAAATAAATGATAACTAGAATCTGACTGGTTGCTATAGGCAACATCTCCACTTTTTCAAACCTGCAGTTTAGCAAATATACCACTGGGAGTCTCCCGGACATTCTAGGAGAGTAGACAACTATGCTATGGGGCGGCATGGTGACACAATGATTAATATTGCTGGCTGAGGCCATGGGATTTATTCAATGTTGTATTTTGTAATATAGATGAAACGTTCTGAGCAGGGCCAGACTGGGACTAAAAATCAGCCCTGGCATTTAAGGTACACAGGACCACCTTAGTTCCAGCAGGAGAGAAAACATGTGCCGCCGCGCAGCGGCAGGGTCGAACAGGGTGTGACTTCATTGTGTTGTGGGTGTGGCCAACATGGGGCATTGATACATACAGTATAATAATACATTACATTTATCATTTTAGACAAATACACAGGCACTACTGTTTGAAGTACTGTTAGAAGCACACAGCTTTGCCTTCACAAGTAGTACGTTGTGAAGCGGGACATATCTCCCAACTGTCCTTGCAGTCAGACCAAATCCTGACTAAGGGAGATATTCACTCAAATTCAGGACTGCCCCACCAGATTTAGGAGAGTTGCAGACTGTCCTGCTCTCTCCTACCTGTCTTGGTCACTTTCACCACTTGTAGCAGCTGGTTTCTTTAGCTCAGTTCATTCTTGTCTTGATCCTGGAATATTGGATGCCCTATTTTGAAAAAAAAATAGATACATGAGATTTAGAAAACTCCCCGGTGCTAAAACAACAGCACTCACATTTTATAATTAGGCCTCCCTCCGTCCCCACAATAATAATATTCACATTTAATAAGTAGACCTATTTCCCTCCAACCAGCCCCAACATTAAATTAACGGTATACCCATTTACTCAAAACATATTTCCCTCCCCTCCAAACAGCAATAAATTAAATAGCATTAAAGTTTAATATAGCCATTTTTCACAACCATCCCCACCAATAAATAATTCATAATCACATTTAATAAATAGCCCTCCTCCCCAAAATCAGCCCCATATTTAACTGAAAGCCCTAAACCACCCCAGCATTAAATTAAAGGTTCCTTCACCTCAATAACAATGTAATATCAAGACATTCAGCGCTATCTAGTTCTCATAAAAAACAGAAATAGTTGAACTACACACTAATCCAAACTTCACAATATAAACTTATTCAACACTTCATTAAAAGTTCATATAACAGTCTCTATCTTGAAGAGAGGTTAAAGATGGTCATTCCACGCCATAAGTGATTTACTTCAAAGAAATATACACCTCCCCAACACCTTTGTGGTAGTAATATAAGATGGACTCCTACCAGATTGTTAAATAATATGAGCTTGTAAGTATTTAGAGGACTTCTCCCAACTCAAGATCTCTTTATATTGAGTATTCCCCTGTTCATCTCCTCTTCAACATTGATGACGTCAATTTGAATTCACAAAAAGAAAATAAGCAAAATCTAGCGTGATATTGTTTAAGCATTCCAAAATTTATTAAAAAAACTCCATAAAAACTTCACATAAGATCACAGTAATGAGTGAATGCTCCTACCAGAACTTTGGTCTTTATCGCATATAGTGAAGAGATAAGATGTTATTAACCCCGGGATATTTATCTCCACTTCTATGTCACAAAGTCAATGTCTAGCAGGCTGTTAATATATCCTCATAGATCAGTCTTATCTCTCCGACGCGTTTCGACCATCTTGCGGTCTTTGTCAAGGAGACCATAGAGCGCTGTGTTAGTGGCTATTTGAATGTTTTATATTTAAATATTTATCTATTGTTCCTTCACCTCACCTTAAATAATTAGCCCCCACCTACACTCCACCATTAAATAACATACCTCTCACACTATATTAAGATCCTCCCTTCCCTCACATATTATATTAAAATACTGCATGCGCGCGCACACACCCGCACACTATGTGAACATGGCCAAACGCACACTATAGCAACATGGGGCCACACAGAAACACTATTAGCCCCACAGCCACACTATTAGCCAGACACGCTATTAGCCCTGCAGTCACACTATTAGCCAGACACTATTTGCCCCACAGCCACACTATTAGCCAGACACACTATTTGCCCCACAGCCACACTATTAGCCAGACACATTTTTTGCCCCACAGGCACACTATTAGCCAGACAACTATTTGCCCCACAGCCACACTATTAGCCAGACACGCTATTTGCCCCACAGCCACACTATTAGCCAGACACACTATTTGCCCCACAGCCACACTATTAGTCAGACACACTATTTGCCCCACAGCCACACTATTAGCCAGACACACTATTTGCCCCACAGCCACACTATTAGCCAGAAACACTATTTGCCACACTATTTGCCCCACAGCCACACTATTAAGCCAGACACACTATTTGCCTTCTACACTATTAGCCACACTATTTGCCACACAATAGTCACAAAATAGCCACACTGCCACACTAATAGCCCCACACACACTATTTGCCACACAGACACATAGACATATTACACACACACGCAAAGACACTTAACTTACATCCAGCAGCAGCACTCTGCGCGCAGCCCGGCAGAAGGAGAATCAGTGACAGCCGCCTATGCGAGCAGTCACATGGGATAGCACCACGTGACAGGTGCCGTCCCATGTGTTTGCTCGCATAGGCGGCTGTCACTGATTCTCCGTCCGCCGAGCAGCGCGCAGAGTGTTGCTGCTCGGCGGACATGGGGACCGGCCCCTCTGGCCATCGGCCCTTCTGGCATTTGCCAGAAGTGCCAGATGGCCAGTCCGGCCCTGGTTCTGAGGGGTAGAATGTATGAGTATTCCTAAAAGCATTCATAAAATGTCCTTAGTAGAGCATATTTCTTTATATAAAGATACATTTTATAGATCTCCAAAGATTCACTTAAACATCAGTTGTGATTTTTTAGACAAATACAGTGGCTTTTTCGCAAGGAAATCACTGTGTAACTTGTGAACGTGGTGCATTATCTATTTTGAACTGAGGTTCTCAAACTGCTTGCATATTTTTATAGTGTCTATTTTCCGAAATAATGTCTTTGTAAAAAAAAAAAGACCTGTCTGTAGCTTTCCTAAAAAAAAGGCACTGTGCTAAAAGTAAAAAAAAACCTTCTTTTTATAGGACTATATTTGGAAAAGGAATAGCTCAGCCCATAAGGGAGCTGGCCATATAACAAAAGCATTGACAGACTTGCTGAAGACCCCACTTTAAATGCCAGTGTCAGCACCTTGTGACCCTGAACAAGTCATTTATTGTTCCTGTGTGCCAGGTACCAATATTTGTGTGTAAGTTTAAATGACTAGGAAGCATGTGGCTTAATCTGTGAAGAGTGTTGCATAAAATTGTATGCACTTTATAAAATAAATATATAGAAAAATACATACCAGCTTGAAATATTGTTTAAAATGTGGCCTAATTTGGACATGACAAGTCCAAAACGTGTAGAAAAGTTATTGCTCTTAAACTGCAGATAAATTTGCATTGCTATTCTTGTCTCATAGCTACCCATAATACAATCTCTCATTGGGTTTAATTAAGATCACATGCTATAAGGTAGTAGTTCTTGGGCGATTTCCAATTTCTGTATCTTTTAAATACAATGGAAAGTAAGTTGACATATTGCTAATAATGAACACATTTTTAGTGGGAGATTCACAAGAGAGTTGTGTTTTTGCTGAACTCGCTACAGGCATAGTTTTTTTTAACTAAACAGTGTGACATATGTCTTATACAAGTCAAACATTATATGCTTAGCTTTTGATGATGGAGTGGTGTCATTTTTATCATACTGAGCAGGGACTTTCCAAGAACATTAAAATGCACCATGCAGTAGAAACAGTACTTAACTCATTCATGGCCAAACCAATTGTCATGTTTGGTGTATTTGTTAGTTTCACTGTAAAAAGGTTTTACTTTTTTTCATATTTATTTCATAGTATAGCTGTATGATATGACCGCCTTAAAAAAATATAAAAGATTTCTCATAATTTACTTTACATTTAGTACAACCCCAGAAATCTCCCCAAAGATTGAATTATGTTTCCCCAGTTCTAATATGGCCATCCCTCAAAATTCCCTGGTCATATTAAAATAACACCTTGCTTGGAGGGTTGGGGGTTTGGAGAAAATCAGTATTTTTTATTATTACACAGTGGAAGTGTTTTATTCTGACGGAACAATAAAAACTATAGGGTTATTTAGGGCAGAACATGAATGATGTAGGGAATTCTGTACTGAACACAAAAGAAAAAATTCTGCTGGCAACAAGTGTGACATTTGATAGCCAAACTTCACTTGCAGAACATGCTGCATATTTTGCAGATAGTTTTAAAAAACTGCAAAACTTAAATATCATCTATTCAAAAACTTTCAAAATATCAGTTATTGCCAGTACTGATTTGCACCAAATGAAGGTATGCTCAGGATGCAGGTCTTACAACGTGCTTCTACTCCACCATTTATGCTTCCTTTGCTCTGTTTCCTCTCACAATCCAAAACCATATTGGTAGGTTAATTGGCTTCTGGCAAAATGGACCCTAGGGGGGATACTTACTAAACTGCGGATTTGAAAATGTGGAGATGTTGCCTATAGCAACCAATCAGATTCCAGCTGTCATTTATTTAGTATATTCCAGAAAATGACAGCTAGAATTTGATTGGTTGCTATAGACAGAATCTCCACTATATTCAAACCCGCAGTTTATTAAATATACCCCTAGATGCGTTTGTGTGGTAAGGAATCTAGACTGTAAGCTCCAATGGAGCTGGGACTGATGTGATTTGTTATACTCTGGAAATCCCTGCCTAATAAGGTGGAGCTATATGAATAAAGGATAATAAATAATATGGTTGCGATCTGGAGTTATGGAAGCAGGAGTCATAATATAATGGTACCCTGCAATTTTGGCTAGGCCTCCACATTTATGGTTCTTCCCTCATATCTGGATTACAGTATAACTTCATTCAGTGATATAGATATATATATATATATATATATATATATATAAGATACAAAAAGACAGGGGGCGCCAAACATAGTGTATTAAAAGTGGTATATGACACTCTCCACAAATATGTAGTGCTCGTACCAAATAATCAGTAAATCTGGGCCAAAAATAGCAGTCACTCTGATGGTACCGAATGAGATAGAATTCCTCTCAGCAAGCCTTTTGTTCAGATGGTATATCCAGTCTGTGAACTCAAGAGAATGGCTACAATAGTGTAATAACGTAGGATAAAATCAGAGCAATCATTTATTTAGCAGCAAATAGGCTCTGCAACACAGTAAAACAAATGCCCGTACATAAAAAAAGATAAAAACACGCTTATCTGTCCTCTAGCACATGCGTAGATGAAAGGAGTACCAGCCGGCACCGTCCCATACACATCCCACAATGGTCACAGGATACAGACAAGACACAGCTCTCCGACGCGTTTCGTCCTATACAAAGACTTTTTCACTCCTTGAAAAAGTCTTTGTATAGGACGAAACGCGTCGGAGAGCTGTGTCTTGTCTGTATCCTGTGACCATTGTGGGATGTGTATGGGACGGTGCCGGCTGGTACTCCTTTCATCTATGCATGTGCTAGAGGACAGATAAGCGTGTTTTTATCTTTTTTTATGTACGGGCATTTGTTTTACTGTGTTGCAGAGCCTATTTGCTGCTAAATAAATGATTGCTCTGATTTTATCCTACGTTATTACACTATTGTAGCCATTCTCTTGAGTTCACAGACTGGATATACCATCTGAACAAAAGGCTTGCTGAGAGGAATTCTATCTCATTCGGTACCATCAGAGTGACTGCTATTTTTGGCCCAGATTTACTGATTATTTGGTACGAGCACTACATATTTGTGGAGAGTGTCATATACCACTTTTAATACACTATGTTTGGCGCCCCCTGTCTTTTTGTATCTTATCTATTAGGCTTGACACTTGCAGACAGGTGTTGAATGACTGGGGAGCTGCCTATTGAAAATTTAAGTATACCTTTGTTTAATATTTGCACTTGGTGTTAAATAAGCGCTTATTAGCTTAAAGACTTTTTTGGTGTCATATATATATATATATATATATATATATATATATATATATATATTGCATATGTGCACAATTAGCAAATGTAACAACTTTGTGTCCCTGTGTTACATTAGCATGTAAGCTTCTTGTTCAATGTGAAACAACTTTTAAGTGAAGTTACTAAGAATTGTGTTTGGCAGCTGTTTTAAACCGCCATACATCATCAGCGGTTTAGTGCTCCAAACCGCCACACTTACAATACAGCAGTTTAAGGCTGGGATGTTAAATGACTGGCGATGTGTGGAGGATTGCAAACATCAAAACCGCTGGCAGTTTGGAGAAAGAGTAGAAAGTAAACAGACAGTTTTTCTTTTTATATCTGCTTCTGACTGCCTTGATAGCTCAAACATGTTGTGTGAACTATTTTGGTTTTCAGAACATAAAAGCAGGCATTATTGACTATGGGGCAATCATTACTTATTGATTATGGAGCAAAATTAATTTAGAATTAATTTATGGAGGCAATTTTTTTTTTTAATTATATTAAAGATGGCAATATTACCGGATTATTATACTATTAGCAACTATCTCTTTTTCTTGCTGGTTTTTTTTAGTGGTTATCCTAGCAGTTTGTCAAACAGCAGCTTAATAAATCTGTCCGTTTGTATTTTGATCATGCTAGAATCGGGATGCGATCTGTTAAGTGGTGGTTTATTACACTATGATTTTCAGCCTTTTAACTGGTGGTTTGGCTTTTAGTAGATCTGGGGTTTAAAAACCTCTGGAATAAAACACTGAAAACTGGAGTTGTCATTGAACTGCCCTTTAGTAAATCGAGCCCTTTGACTAATAAGAGATAATGGATGGAAATTGACTCAAATTTTAGTGCCAGGTATACATATTTGGGTTAGATACAGGAAGTTAACCAGACCTTTTTTTTTGTCAGTAGTGTTGGGAATCTTTAGCTAGAGGAAAGTGATAAGGAAAGAAGACCATTATGATACAACTGGCCATTTTCTAGGATCTCGGCAACACAGCAGCAGTTGGTTGGCTTGTGTACAGGATCACTCTATATATTTCTAAACGTTCTTTTTTTATTTACCAATTATTTATTTATAATCTTTTGCTTTCTTTACAGAAGATCTCTAGTAGAAACCTAATATTTAGTATTTGGCGGAATTCACTATTTTGTTGCAAAATGCAGTCTTTTACTTACCTGGAATGTGGGTTAGGCTTAATATGTCCCATTCACTGAAGCCTTTAGTGGTCCAATGTTGCAATTACAGTTAAGCACTAAGATCTCTGTGCTCGTCTAAAATGACTGTATGTGTAATGTAAACAAACCTATTATTTTCCATTTCAAAACATTTTTGGCTAGACTGAGCTCCATCTTTACAGTGTCCACACTGCTTTCTAACTAACTACATGCTACAGGTGACTTCATTTTATAGCTGCTAAAAAAAACTGCAGTAGTAAAACTGAGGCTTAAATCAAATATAAATATTCATTGTATTTCCCCTAGCCTTTTAAGACACTTTTCCAATAGTCTTCATTCTTTATGCTCAGCACTGCTTTTATTTCAAGCCATGACAGGAGGACACATATTCCTGTCTAATAAATATTACTCTTCGGTACAATATTAATAAATCCTGACAGTGTAGTCGAGCTGTGATAGTGTGTTAGTCCAGCTACTCTCACACTTAAACACTATTAACATCAAAAATTAGGTATGACAGTTATTACAGGAAATTAATCAAGGGCTCCTTCAGATAACACGGGAAGGTGTAGAAATTTATTGTACTCTTGACAATCTTAGAGTCGTAAAGTCACCAAATTCGAGATACTAACTACAACAGCCGCCAACCTGTGCCTTGTAGGATCTAAATTGTCTTTCCCTTCACGCACAAGACCATTACTTGAGCCTGAAATGTGATCTTACTTTATACTTTCCTCTCTTTCAAGTGGATAGTGAGTTTTAATGGCTGCTAAAGGTCATCACAGTTTTATAAAGCTTATTGGGCCATGAAAAACAAAATGAATTATTGGTAGCCCATATCTGTGCAATTATTCCCCTAGGAAAATTCCTATAAATATTTTTTGGGTGTCAAATAATACCTTCTGGCTTCCCTTTACAAATGCATAATAATGTGTTTCAGAAAAATATACATTGTTCGGATACATTTACTTATCAATTGTTCACTGTACAAAATGCATTTCTGCTTGTTTTACTATTATTTTACAAATATATGTTATAATTATACAAGGCCTACATGTAATTTAAACCAGAAAAAACTTATAATTCACTGAACTAAAAATGAACAGATATCCTGTAGTTACTTCAATGGTTCACAGCACAAAAGTGGCAAATTTTTGGCAAACCAATTTACATATATTTTATTACTGGTTAGAAAGTAGTCGATTATACATTTTTAATTGTATACAAGTAATTTATTATGCACATTTGTTTTTAGCTGCTTTATAGATTTTTTGTAAAAAAAAAAAAAAACGTTTAACTGCTTTATGTACAGTCATGGCCAAAATTTTTGAGAATGGCACAAGTATTGGTTTTCACAAAGTTTGCAGTGTTTTTAGACCTTTTTGTCAGATGTTGCTATGGTATACTAAAATAAAATTACAAGCATTTCACCGGCATGCTGACAGGAACTCATGACGAAGACACAGCTCTCCAACACTTCAGTGTCACGTCATAGTTAATTTAAAGCGGCAATGTGTGGACCCCTCAAGTTAAGTGTTTAAGTGTCAGCATGCCGATGCTATCTGACATCTGAACTTTCGGTTTTCAGGTAAGTCTGTTTTTATTGCATTTGTTTTTGTAGCCAATCAGATTTTTTTTGTAGGTATGAACATTGTCAGATTTCACTGCAGTGCTGAACCATACCCTACCCTTTCCTATACACCCAGGCCCGGCGCTCCCATTAGGCAAACTTAGCTTTGAAAATCTAGTCAGCGGAGGGAAGTGGGAGAGAGGTGCCCCGCCGCCGTTTTTTCAACTTCCGCCGCCACTTGCAATTAATTTCGATGCGCCCGGGCTGCCCGGCGCATCGTTTACCTGATCACTGACGATAGTGATCAGGTGACAGGTCTTTACCCGGCGGTGCCTGTGCTGTGCTGCATTATCACACTGTCTGTCAGTGACAGACAGTGTGAATAAAGTTCTTTTCCCCTCCCCTCCCAGCATGCATCGCTCCGCCTCCTGTGTGAAGAAGGCGAGGAAAAGCCATAGGAAAGAAAGAAAAGAAAAGAGAAAAGAAGAGAAGTGAAGAAAAGAGAAGAAAAGAAAAGAAAAGAAAAGAGAAGAGGTTTGAAGAGCCCCCTGCCTCTACTGAAGAGGCTTCAGGAGAAAAAAGAGTGAGGTAAATAAAATCAAATTATTTATTTATTTATTTAGTGTTTTCGGCGGGGGCGGCGGGGCAGGGGGGGGGCGTTAAATTTTTGCCTAGGGCGCCTAGAACCCTAGCACCGGCCCTGTATACACCTTTCACTCCATTGGCCTTTCCTGGTTCACTTCCTACCTATAGAACACCTCCTTTAGTGTTTCTACCTCTGGCACATCCTCCCCTCCCCTCCTATTATTTGTTGGTGTCCCACAAGGCTCTGCTCTTGGCCCTTTACTTTTTTCATTGTACACCTCTTCTCTTGGGGCATTCATTTGCTCATTTCGCCTCCAATACCACCTCTGCGCTGATGACACCCTAATCTATATCTCTTCTCTTGACCTCTCTCCTTGTATACTATCTTGTGTAACCAGCTGTCTTTCTGCTATCTCCACATGGATGTCCAAATGCTACATAAAGCTCAACATGTCCAAATCAGAACTTATTATCTTCCCTCCTGTCAGATTCACCACCTACCCTCAAATCTCCCTCACTGTCAATAACACCACAATTTCCTCAGTCTCTGAAGCCCACTGCCTTGGTGTCACACTTGACTCTGCCCTCTGCTCGACTGTCGACTCCACCTTAAAAACATTGCCAGAATACGCCATTTTCTTTTTTTTAACATCAATAATTTTTATTAAAGTTTTAAAAGTAAAGGAGGGAGGGGTACAGAAATAAAAATGGGGGGGTACATAGTGGGGAGCAGACATAACATTGTATATCAAACCATACAACACATGTACTAAAACATATCAACAATATCCCTACAAGGTGGGAAAAGAAACAGAGCATTAAGGCTTAGCTCGGAGTTGGGGGAAGACCTGGGGGGGTTGTGTTTTTAGGGAGTATATTAATCTGGAACCTTCACCATCAGTTGTAATTTCGTGCCAAGACATCCACTTAACAATTGTGGAGGACGGTGACATAGAGTAAGGAGCATCTATTGTCTTTATTTGAAAACCAAAATGAATCTTCGTAATAACTCTGTAAAGGGTAGTGGCAATTGCCGCCTGAGTGGCTACTAAAAAAAGACCCCAAATATATCTGTAGTGCTTGGGCAATTGATCAGGGTATAGATGAAGGAGAGCAGTAAGAGGTGTCAGAGTTAAGGATATAGAGGTAACATTCCGCGCAAGGTTGAGCATCTCATGCCACAAGGGCTGAATAATAGGGCACGAGCAGAACACATGTATGAGATACCCTACACCTCCACAGTTGCGCCAACATAATTTAGAATGGCTAGGCCATATATTCTGGAGACGGGCTTGGGTAAGGTAAGTACAATATAACAATTTATATAACATTTATATCAAGTCCCAGTGGAATCAGTCGAATGCCTTCTCTGCATCCAGAGAAAACATTAACAGCTCAGTGCAGTTTCTTGAGGTATATTCAGCAAGGTTTAGTACTCTTCTCGTGTTGTGTGATGCCTGGCAACCCAATACAAACCCTACTTGATTGGGGTGTTTGAGGAATGAAGAATGGGGCTGATCCCATTGGCGATAAGTTTTGCGTAAATCTTAAGATCCGTGTTCTGAAGAGCAATTGGGCCTATAATTGCGACACTCTTTGTCGCATCCTTCCTCGGTTTTGGAATAGTTACAATCCGAGCCTCCAACATCTCAGGAAACCCACCACAGCCTGTGCCTTCATTGAATAAAGTGATTAATATGGGAACAAGATCTTTCTGAAACGTGGTGTAAAAGTCGTTAATATAACCATCTGGGCCAGGAGCTTTTCCTTTCGGAAGGCTTTTAATAACATTGCTCACCTCTCTAGAGGTCCATGGGCTATTTAAAGTTTGGACTGTGTCTGTATCCAAGGAGGGGATTTGTAAATTTTGGAAGAAATCATGAATGTCAGTCGGAGAGGGATGCGGGATACTTGGATTGTCTTTAAGATTATACAGGCCAGCATAGTATTTTGCAAACAAATTAGCAATATCCCGGGGGTTCGAATATTTTAATCCAGAGAGCCAGAGAGATGTCGGATACGGTTTGTAGCCTGTTGCCAACATTCGCCCTGCTTTATTCCCCGTTGTATAAAACTTATAGGGAAGTGGTGAAAGTGTCGCCCGAGTATGGGACATGAGGACCTGCTGAAGTTGGGATCTAAGCTGGATCAACTCGTTTTTTAGTGTATTAGAGGGTTTGGTTTTGTTGCTGTTTTGTAAAGCTACAATTTTAGACTCTAAATCCCTCTGCATAAAGGCATTGACTCTTTTGAGTCTAGAACCCATTTGGACTGCTTTAAGGGCCCACCAGCGTGCAAAAACTGATGTATCAGATATAGAGTTAGTGGCCAGGAAATTATCTAGTGATTCTTGGAGGGCAGACTTGCCTTCAATAGAAGTGAGGCGATAGGAAGGCAATCTCCAGGGTCATGGGAGATAAGACTGGGCAGAAGGGAGCCAACTCCAAAGGAGTGGGACATGGTGAAACCAAGTAATTGGTTGATCAAAATGGTTTTAGAGTACTGGAGGGCCTATTTGTCTATGAGTATGAAGTCAATTCTGGAATAGGTGTTATGTACATGTGAATGGTAAGTAAAGTCTATCTCTCCAGGGAACAGTGTACGCCATGCGTCGTACAAGTCATATTTGGCCAACAGCTTGCGGAATGAGAGGGAGGGACCACTATGATCTGAAGGTATAGTGGCACCAGGAGGGTAAGTCTTATCCAGTCTAGGATCTAAGACTAAATTAAATCTCCGAGTAATATCAGACCGCCAAGCCAAATTTTCTGTAACACTTTAAACATAGTTTTCAGAAAGGATATTTGCCTAGAATTAGAGGCATAGAGGGAAACCAAGGTGACCGGCTTGTTTTCCAAATGACCAGTTAAGATCAAATATCATCCCTGTTTATCCTCCAGGTACAATTGCAAGTTGAATGTGACCTTGGGGCTGAATAAAATGGCAACACCATTGCGTTTGAGTGAACCGTTAGCTGAGCAACAAATAGGGTAGTGTTGATCTTTAAGGAGAGTGGGATCTCTTAAACAAAAGTGGGTTTCCTGCAATGCTACTACATCGGCTCTATACTTATGAAATGTATTAAGCGCTAAACGCCTTTTATTTGGGGAACTGAGACCCCTTACATTGAGAGAAATTACCATAAAACTAGGTACATGAATATGAGAAACCTCAAGAAAGAACATTGGTAGAAATTGTTGTACAAATGAGAAATAGGTAGGTGCATGGTTTCTTATCTGAAGATAATGTCTGCTATTGGGGTAATAGTGGGAAAAAAAAAAAAAGGGGAAAACAAACTGAAATAATCCAGAAATCGAGTTAGCGCATTTGTCGCATTGGGAGAAGGAGAGCAAAATGAGTAGCATGTGAGGTTGCGGAGCCTATATCAAAGGCAACCCCCACCCATGTCTTAAAATGGAGATGGTGCTCTAAGGGCAACCTAGACACAAAGATACAAGATAAAAAGCCCCCATGAGGGAAGGACCTAGTATTTGTATCAAAGGTGGATGTACATTTATTGAGGCCCTAAGGACAGGAAGAAAAGTGTTAACACCTCTGGTGTGTAAAGGGAAAACAAAGGGCAAGTAAATGCAACAATGGGTAACAACATGCAAAATATATGAAAATTAGTAATCAACCCAGAACAGCAGAGAATACTAATACAGTGCTATTTAAAGGTAGGGTCGGCAGGTTTGCTGAAACAGAGAGATCAAACCAAGAAAGTATTAAGGAAGAACATGTTACTAAAATATGTATGCCCACCGCCAAAACCCACCAAGCAAGACACTAAGCATATAGACAATATTAGACCCTGGGAAACAACCGGGCCCTGGGGATTAAAAAACATATAAAAAAAAAGGAAAAAATTCTTACTGTGATAATGCACATAAGAAATACATCAACCTTGTTTTAGATAATACTTATACAAAAGGAAACAGTCTGGCAGGCCAATCTGTGTATCTCATGAGGTAGACAAAGGATCTTTTTTTCATAGAACCCAGGTCAGTAGTGATGCATGGTGGGCGTTATCTAAGAGTTCCAAGAGAGGATCTCTCAAAGGTGAACAGTCCAACCCATATATGAAAAGAAAAACCAAAGTGTCACGGGCACGCTCCCAGCTGCCGTGACTTTGAGTGTTCGCTGTATGAGGTTACACACGATTCCAACACTCAAGTCCCTCTCTACTTATTACACAGGTTAAACACCTGCTGAATCGCCAACCACACAGCGCTCTCACACCTCAACACACTTCAGGTTTTGCCACCACCTATTGAATATGGGCAATATGACCCAATATACTGTCCCACACTGGCACACACGGCTTCTGGCTACCCACAGGCTAGCAAGGCCCACTCCAACAAATAAAGGGTTAACTTCACACCTTCAGTGTCACTCACCGGACTGTGAGTGCTTCTTCCCGGACATTTAGGAACCGTGGCCGTCCTCCATCCTGAGGGACTGCGCATGCGCAGCCCTTCCTAATCCTTCAGTGTATGTTCCTTTAACTTAATTGGCAGATCAGGCAACACTCCCTATATTAAGCACCTGTGGTCAACACCACGTGGCCTGATCTTGGAGTCTCATTCCCCATGAGTCTCTGAAGGTGTTTCCTCGTTTATTCAGCGCTGCTGATTCCTGTGGTTTCCAAACCACTTCTACCTCTGTGGTTTCCAAACCACTTCTACTACTGTGGTTCCCATACCACTTCTACCCTTCTGTGTATCATCGTGACTGTGAGCTGATTCCTATCCGCTGCCTCCGTGCACTACAGTCTTCTAACCACTTCAACTCTACCATGTATTATTGGGACTGTTAGCTGATTCCTATCCGCTGCCTCCGTGCACTACAGTCTTCAATCCACATCCACTCACCTGTTCATCATCGTGACTGTTAGCTGATTCCTATCCGCTGCCTCCGTGCACTACAGTCTTCAACCTGCAACTCGTCTGTGTTTCATCGTGACTGTTAGCTGATTCCTATCCGCTGCCTCCGTGCACTACAGTCTTCAACCTGCAACTCGTCTGTGTTTCATCGTGACTGTTTGGCTGATTCCTATCCGCTGCCTCTGTGCGCTTCAGTCTTCAGTTCATCTCAACTCTCCCGTGTTTCCTCGAGACTGCTGCCACTATTGCTATCCGCTACTCTCCGTGATCAACAGTTCCAGTTCAACTCTGCTCTCCCGTGTGCCATCTTACTGCACCTGCTGGTTGCTATTGGCTACCTCCGTGTGTCCGCAGAGACCTGCTGCTGCTACTCCTCAGCTCTACTCATCCATCTACTGCTGATCCGTTCTCCACGCTTTCCTGTGTTCCCGCTGGTCTCTACCCGCCTGTCAGCATTGGATTCGTGTCTCTCTACTTACCCCTCTGCTAGACCCTCGCCATTCTCCAGGGTCCTCCAGGAGTCCAGTTCCACGCTCTACTGATTCCTGTATGTTTGTTTCCCTGCTGGTCTACCCACCTGTGCGCTGCACCTACTAGACCCCCGCTTCACCCATCCAGGGACTTTGTATCCTGCCGGCCTCCTGCCGTTCAGGTATCTCTGCACTCCTGTCTGACTGCCTGCTTCTGAACCACGGTATGCATACTTCTCATTGACTGTGCTGGTGTATTGCATATCTTGCTGGACTGTGTTGGTTCTCCTCTGGAGTTTGCTATCCGCTGAGTCTATTGCCATCATTGACTGTGTTATCTCGTGCCGGATTACTTCAAGAGACTTTCTATTATTGCAGTGCTGTTCAGTCATATATATATATATATTGTGCATATTACTGTGGATCAAGTTTAAGGTGCCCGTGTATATCTTGTGTTGCAGTCTCTCCCCGTGCACCTCCTCACATATATATTTCAGTGGTACAACTTGCTAGTGGCAGACCACTGATCCCTGTTTCCAGTATCACCTGTTCCAGTATCCTCTCACATAGCAGTGGTACAACTTGCTAAACGCAGACCACTGACTCCCCGGATACCTCCACTTGGATTCCATTCCTTCACTCAGACAGCGGTACAACTTGCTATCCGCAGACCGCTGACTCTCATCACCTCCTCGTTTCTGTTGGACATTCCTCCTCACTATAGCAGTGGTACAACTTGCTACCGCAGACCACTGACTACCTTCACGTGTCCTTTGTCCATACGGTTCCTCGTGTATTATTACCTCCATTTTGCCAGTGCTGCTAGTCATAGACTTTCCTGAGCATCTCATCATCTGCTATTTCCTGTTCCGTGATCACCCTGCTACCAGAGTACCATATTACCACCTATACTGCTCTAGTAAGCCTATCACCTGGTGATCCCTGGGTAAAGACTCCTAGTGCCCGTGACATTCAGACTGTCACACAAATGTAAATGCAAGCTCACACTAAGCTTGTTAATCAAATGTATCAACAAATCACACACCGGCATTCAAAGTGTTAACTTGGTCGAGCTATATTCTTCTTAACAGGCTCATAAATTCATTAGAGTATCAAGATGCAACTTACTAAATTTATGGATTTAATATACAAAGGCACAGGGCATTCAGATATAAGAAACAATTGACATAACATGCACAAGCATAGAAGTTTAAAATAAAAGGGGTTACATTCAGAGAATCACTTGCATGAGTTGAATAATCTGTGTCATGGTAATTTGACTAGGAAGATGTATAGTTTATCAATGTGGAATAATTTTCCCAAATGACTGACAATTTGCCCCTTCCCAACACAGGTTTTTTAAGCAAAATGAAATGGGACGGTCTTCACAGGGGCAGTGTTAAATGTTAATAGGGGGCAGGGATGTCCCCTGGGTGTCACTATAGTTTGCTCACAAATATTTCAAAAGTTTGACCTTTGGTAATTCTTCACAGATATATCCCAGAGACATAACTCTCCTGCACATTTAAATACCAAACATGAGGAAATTATGACAATGTGACATACCTTTCCTACAGATGTGATTATAGCTGTTCCCGGATACTGGCAGCACCTATCATTCACAACCCTGGTGTGATTTCTGCTCCTCAGTATGGAGTGGCATCCAGATTTCCCAAAATATGAACTATGTTGACATTTTCCTTTGAAGCTCATGTTTCTATATACATGTATAGGCCTTCAAATGCTGTCTTTGGCTGCAAAGATGTCAAGCTGTGACCGGCCCCACAAAGTCTATTCAGGTATCCAAAACTAACTTGTGTTAGGATATAGATCACAGCAGGGGCTCTTTGAAGCTGTCACAGGTGACACTAGTATCTTTGAACATGGGGATGTGCAGAGTCACTGAATACACATACAACAGACTTCACATTTTACACTTTAGTAGCTCAACTTATCAATGGATTCAATTGCTATACCATATTTACACTGCAGTTATGATTTAGGCCTTAATCCCCACAATTATGTGATGGGTTAACCCTTATAAATAACTGTAACTTCTCTATGTCCATGACACAAAGCAATATAGAGACCTATTACTAGATCAGGTATGAGCCATTGTCGACCAATCAGATTAGATCCAAGGCTGAGATTGGGTGAGGTTAGAGTAACAGGTCATGTCCTAGCCTTTTAGCAATTGGACGCCCTCTTCAGGGGTGCAGATTATGTGTATAGAGTTATTCTTCTGAACCGTTAACTTTACCTGGAACCCCCAGCGATAGAGAATACCATTATCTCGAAAAGCTGTGGTGACCGCATGAAATTCTGAAACAGTTGCAGATCTGAGAGTATTTTTCAGTGATCTGTAGCTCTAGTTGAACTCAACAGCTATTCCTTGACATGAAAGAAATGCATCTGGAGAAGTGTTTCTCTGGGTGATTAACTAGTGAACGATCTTGGTTTGGGAAGATGATGAACCCTGTCAATTAAGAAATCCTGATCTGAAGCAGTAAGGAACAACTTACAAAAAAGGGTCAAGACATAAGATTGTAGATCTGTGATAGTTACAGTTTCCTAGATGCCACTGATTTTTATATTATTGCGCCACATCTGCCATTTTATCTTTAAAAGAGTCAAAATCTTGAAGCATAGCTTTGTGGGCGTCTATCAAGGCATTGTGAGATGCCCCGGCCTCTCCCATTTTCTGATCAAGATGATTAATACAATCCCCAATCGCCTCTATTTCTCCTTTAAGCTCGCGGATGGATGCTTGCAAAGTTGAGGTAAGCTGAGTATTGAAAGTAGCAAGCATTTGCTGCATCACACCAATCATGATAAGAGCGTTCAAAAGGTATCGCTGAGTGAGTGGAGGGTGTTGCTAGACCAGTTGGTGAGTTGGTTCCGGTGCCTACAAGATGTGGGCACTCCGGTGGAAGGGAGGCCTTTTTGCCTTTTCTTGACACCAGAGGCATAAAGTAGTTGACAGTAGGAATAGACTTATCAGGTTTTTACTTTTTCGGAGCCATGTTGAAGGATCTCAATGTAAAGTAAGGCACAGTCATAAGAAATACAGGTGCAGCACAAATCTGTGTCTGGCTGCCAAGGTAGAATAGAGAGTTCTGTTAATTAGCCATGGATGGGGTAGTAGTAAGAAAATCAGTTATTAGGCATGTTAAGGTTAGAACGCCATGGACCAATCAGCTTGAAGAAGGGTAGGTTGACGTGGATCAGAAGTTGCCGTATAGACAGTAGATAGGGTAAAAGCTACTTGCATGCTTGTTATCCAAATTCTATCTATATTCAATAGCTGTATGATACTGCATTTTATCCACTTGGTGTCAGCAAGGTTTGTATGGATAGACTTGAGATGCTGTTCTATTTGGACAGGTAGTGATGACCTGCAAATAGAAAGGGTCTTCTCCCCCAATAATAAAAAGGAATTTTGATGCACAGATAGTTGAATGAAGGATGTAGACCTGTATCTGTAGGGTCTATAGGGCTGTTTTATATTGGCCTTATGTATGGAGAGGGGATTCAATATCCAGGCATAAATCAGCCTACTCCTCTAGCTGTGGAGATGTGCAGTTAAGATGTGGGCACTGCAATCATACATACATTCGAGGTCTCTTCCGTGGGAGGCAGCAGAGAACCGACAGCCGTGTCCCGCCGGAAGTGAAGCAGGCTAATGGTGGCATGAACTTCTGGTTTTGGTCGTTACATCGGGGGCTATCACCAGACTCCTCAGGGACCAAGTGCACAAGAAGTGGGGGTCAGCCGGGTCAGGGAACACACAACACATTGACTCACCACCACTCCCACAGAATCGATTTGGACCACCTGCGACCCTCCGCAGCTGCCAGCGGCAATGTAGCGCTTGATAGGGGGACAGCTATGATCTACCATCCGCGGATAAGCGGCAGCACGACCTCCCTATAGTAAAGGTGAGTGTGGACCACTCAAAAGGGATCCAAAGCAATGCGGTTTTTCAGAACAGCCACAGAGACAAAACAGGGGTCCCCAAATGAGCAGCAGATAACTGCAGTGCAATCCATGGTACCAGTAAGCCAGTAAATAGTCAAATTTAGTCAGATGGCTATAGATACGAGGACTTTGACTAAGAACCCACAGAGATAAGCGCCCGCTCAGTATGGTCGTCAAGCCACGTCCCCCCAGAATACGCCCTTTTTTTACTCAACATGCTACCAAAACTCTTATCCATTCTCTCATCATCTCCCGTCTTCACTGTTGCAACCTCCTGCTATCTGCATTCCTGACACCCATATATCCACACTTCAATTCATCCTAAATGCTGCTGCAAGACTAATCTTCTCACAGCTCCACATTTGTTACACCCCTTTGCAAACCCCTACACTGGCTCCGTGTCCTCCAGAATCAAATTCAAATTATTCACCCTTACCTACAAAGCCTTCAACAACAACACCCCTGCATACATCTCAAATCTCATATCAAAATACTATCCCTCCTGCCCTCTGAGATCTACCTCTGACCTGCGCCTTGTCTCGTGTCTGATAACCACCTCTCACTCCCAATTACAAGACATCTACTGTGCTGCTTCCCACTTATGGAATTCCCTGCCACGATCAATCAGACTTTCCCTCAGCCTTCAAAACCCATCCTTTATTAGAGGTGACCTTATCCTCGATAACACTATTCACACCCTCACAAGTGTCCTAATATGCACTCCGAGCCCCACTGGCTCTTCTGTTTTCAGCTGTGCTCTCTTCCCTTTAGAATGTAAGCTCTCCAATGAGCAGGGTCCTCCATACCCTTTATTTTCATGCCTTCATTCATTTTATCTGCCTTGTCTGTTCTTGTTTTACATATGTCCTGTTTAATGTATGTCCTTGTCTTCCCTACTTTACGGCGCTGCGGAGCACTGTGGCGCCTTACAAATCTACAATAATAATAACTATAATAATAATAATCACCACACCTTTTGTGTGATATTTATTAAATAAAGCCTAGATTGTAGGGGTTCAAGTCTGACTTTGGGAAGACCAGTAAGGAGGGAATTGCAATAGTCAATGTGGGAGATGATGAGTGCATGAATTAAGGTTTTTGCAGTGTCTTGTTTGAGATATGTGCATATTGTGGAAATGTTCTTTAGATGTATGTAACATGATTTAGATATAGAGTTGATGTGCGGAATAAACGTTAGTTGCGAGTCAAGGATTACACCTTGGCAGTAAGCTTGCGTGGTGGGATATATGGTCATGTTATCAACAGAAATAGAAATGTCAGGCAGGAAGCTTCTGTTTTTGGATGGGAATATTATTAATTCAGTTTTTGAAAGATTAAGTTTGAGTTGGCGAGAAGACATCCAAGATAAAATGGCAGAAAGACAGTCAGGAACGCGAGACAACACAGATGGTGAAAGATCAGGAGAGGATAGATAGATTTGTGTATCATCCGCATAGAGATGATACTGAAATCCAAAGGAGCTTATTAGTTTTCCAAGAGAAGGGGTTTAGATAGAGAATAGCAGAGGACCTAGGACTGAGCCTTGTGGTACTCCAACTGATAAAGGAAACGGAGCAGAGGTGGATCCAGAGAAATTAACACTGAAAGAGTGATTAGATAGGTAGGATGAGAACCAGGATAGGACAGTGCCTTCAAGACATAGGGATTGTAGCATTTATAACATTTGTATGAGGAGAGAGTGGTCGACAGTGTCAAATGCAGCAGAGAGATCCAAGAGAATTAGAAGAGAGTATTGGTTTTTACTTTTTGCTGTGATCAATCATTGACAAACGTGGTCTCTGTGGAGTGTTGAGAGGGAAAACCTGACTGAAGAGGATCCAATAGGTTGCTTGCTGTAAGATAGTGTGTGAGTCGAGTATAGGCAATTCTCTCGAGAAGCTTGGAGGGGCATGGGAGCTGAGAGATGGGGCGTTAATTTGCGAGAGATTTAGGGTCAGAATTTTGTTTTTTTAAAATGGGAATAATCACTGCATGCTTGAATAGTGATGGAAAATACCAGTAGAAAGAGATAGATTACAGATTTTAGTTAGAGGGGGAATGAGCACAGGAGACAGGGACCTACTAATTTGTGAGAGAATGGAATCAAGAGGACAGGAGGTAGAGTAGGAAGAAGAGATGAGAGTAGAAACTTCCTCTTTATTTGTGGGATCAAATGAAGAGAGAGTGTCAGAGAGTGCTACAAAGGAATTGAGGCGATTGCTTGTCAAGGTAGATGATACCATTTCAAGTCTGATCTTATCTATTTTGTCCTTGAAATAGGAAACAAGATCCTATGCACTGACAGAAGGACATGTGCTACATCATATTGCACATTGGTCTAGCTAGAATGCAAAGGTAAAAAGTATTGAGTGGGCTGTATGATCAGTCACACAGCAATATTGGTCATAGTGTTGTTGTCTTGTGTTAGCTGTGTAGAGGGTGGTAATAGGGTAACCCAGGAAGATTAAGATGGTGGTTGAGGAATATCAAAAGCTTGTCTGAAGAAGTGGGTTTTCAGAGAACGCTTGAAGACTAGAGGAAAGTCTTATTGTGCAAAGGAGGGAATTCCACAAACTGGGTGTAGCCCCTGTTATGTGCGTATGGTCGCTAACCAATAACGATTGTCGAACCTCGATTTGTGTTTCCAAAGCACAAAGATTTATTCGCAATAAGTGGAATAATATGCTCAAGCGAAGTAATAGTAAATACAGCCGTTACTTATCGCAGGCGCTCTGGATCCAGTGCAGTCATTCAATCCTGAAGTCTGGGGACAAGAAGTCTGCCCTCTGGATCACAAGCTGCTGCTTATATACACAATCAAATACAGTAATACAATGAAGATGGTATAGCTTGCATCTATTAGTCCGGGTCTCAGGAATGTCCAAGGGGTCGTCAATCATTGGCTGGTTCATCCTAAGGAATCCAAAGGAGGGGGTCATCTCTGCAGGGGGTATGCTCTGCTCTTCCCGCCCGGATTCCTTAGTCTTAAGTAGTTCATAATTCCCTATCATTCCTAACTCACGTATGCACTCTGCGATTCCCTCGCAGAGTGAACCAAACAGTAGGATATGTAACAAGGTTCATTATGATACCACTCATGAGGTTATGCCTTTAACTCGTTCCGTGTATTTCACTAATATGCATGTAACTCTGATATAACATATAAATACTACTATATTTCGACATAACTGACTATGTGTTGCAACTACCATTAATGTGTACTATTTTATAAGTATGCGTGTTTGTGCGAATGTATGGTAAAAGACCAATTACTGTTGCTGCCACGTGCAGTGGATGCGTACGCCCTTTCACGCCGTAGCGTGCCCTTGTACGTCATAGCGTACCGTACGCATCTTTTCAGACAAAGACAACCAAGTTTGCTAGACTTTAATTGAAATGACTTTATCCAATTTGCTGACTTCGACAGTTCCACCCTTTAATCACCGTTTCAAGTTCAGGATTGTACAATACTTCTCCACAGACCATGATCTCGGTATCTGGTACCACCCTTTCAGTCTCTTTCTCAGTGTCACTCTTATGAGACCGTTTTCCACACTTCAACACAGTAGGAACACATTTGACAACTAAACCAATTGCTAAGATGACACCCAGTATAAGGAGAAGGAGCTTACCTACACTCGCAATCATTTCCTGTACCCACTCCCCCAGACCGGAGAACCATTTTGCTGGGTTCAACCATGAGAACCAACCCGCCACCTTTTCCCCGACCTCATATAACGAAGAATTATGGCTCTTTCGAAATTCCCATTTCAGCTGCAAAATTTCATCCATCTTCCGGTCTATAACCTCTTTAGGGTCTTCCGTATTATTAGTAATGTACGTGCAACATTTGACACCGAACTGGGTGGCCAGTGTCACACAGTACCCACCAGTAATAGAGGTGAGATAATTTAGTACCAGTCTATGTTGCACCAACTCCTTCTTGTATGCTTGTAGCTCCCTTCCAGTATACCTGAAAGTGTCATCATACATCTCGGTGATATTATCTATTAATTTAGCTAGGTCTTGGATATATTTAAAGTTTAATGTTCCCCGAGCGGTCCTGGTGAGATCTAGAGCAACCATAACTTGGAAACCAGCAGTTTCACTAATCAATTTTGTAGCCATGGGTTCCTCACCAGGAATCATATTTCTCTTGCCACGGTGTTCATACTGTGTGTGTATGTATGGTGGTGATGTAGTCTTGTGAATATCTACCATTTCTTCATGAGTAATAGTCATGATTTCAGGAACCAGTTTAGCTAAGAAACACAAGCCCTTGGAACTCGGAGTCACCCAGGAATAAGCTTTCCTTCCACAAACAAAATACACATCATCAGGGAGAACATAAGGAACAGTATGCCCATGAATTATATCACACAGAGTTTTGATAAAACTACCCATGCCTAGTGTCTCCATCTGCTCTAGACACGTGTCGGCATTAATGATATTTTCACATTTATCTGTAGAGACTTTTCCAATAGATACCTTCTTATGTTTGGTTATACGCCCTAACTTGTGACTTCCATCAGCATTCCTGCCTAGTAGTGACCTTGTGAGTCTCTCTCTAAAATGAGTGTGGCGAGCCATTGTCTGATCTGATAGGTCAGCCTCCCAATTCTCCAGGCGCTTTGCATGGGATATGTTTAGGCACAGCAAAGATCTGCCTATGGAGTATTGTCGAAGCGTCAGACTAGGGGACCTAGTGTTATTGTACCTCCCTTCTATGGGCCTCCCACCCCTTAATTCGAGTACTTCGGATATGTTTAAAGGGAATGGCACTAGTCCTATGTTATGCTGCCCTTGAGGCACGTGAGAGCACACCCAACATTCAGTTTGGTTTAGCACCTTACCCACCAGGGAGTGATAATCCTCCAAAGGATGCCCGCCTATATTCAGAGTACTGGGGGACTGGCATCGTTGGATGCATCTCTCTTCAACTAGGGAGTTGCAGAACTTGCAGATACAATACTCATCAGACAATAGCCCCTCACACTGCCTCCGAGTTCCTGAGCTAGCAGACCTTTTCATAACCCCTGGACCAAGTTTGATAATGGGCTGCTCAGGATATTCTATTAACTTTTCTTCGGCCTCTATTTCATCCGTATCACTCCCAGAACTCTCCTCCGTCCTCCATTCTTCTTCACAAAAATAGAATGTCCTAGAAAAAGTAAAAACAAGGAAAATCCTGGAACAAAAGAAAAACAAAAACCGCCACTCCATCGCTGGAAAGATAGTTCTGAGGCAACGTCTCTGGTTCAGGTGTCTCAACTGCAGGCTTTAGGTCTCCCGGAACAGGTTCACAAATGACAGTTCTATGTCGTCGGTCTGAGTCTTGTCTTGCACTTTCTCCGGATTATGGACTCTCCTGCAGTGGGTGGAATGGACCCAAGTGTCTCTCTCTGCAACCTTCAGTGATGTAGTACTGGTCAGCAGCACTTGGTACGGGCCTTCCCAACGGTCTGTTAAACAACCTGAACGTAAGAAATTGCGGATCATAACATAGTCTCCAGGTTCAACATCATGACAGTTCGTTTCTGGCATACCAGGTGACAGCATTTTTAGTTTTTGTTGTTGTTGTTTCAGCTGTCTACTCATTCTTATAAGATATTGTACAATCACTTCATTATTACACTTTAAGTCGTCTTGTGGACTCACGATCAAATGAGGTTGTCGTCCGAACAGTATCTCAAAGGGGGACAGATTAAGAGGAGGTCTAGGAGTGGTTCGAATGCTGTGGCGGACCAACGGCAAAGCCTCAGGCCATGCCAACCCAGTTTCAGCCATTATCTTACCTAGTTTGTTCTTGATAGTACCGTTTACTCTCTCCACCTTACCACTGGCTTGTGGTCGGTAAGGGGTGTGAAGTCTGCTACTGATTCCCATGAGTTTACACATATTTTGGAAGACATCACCAGTAAAATGGGTACCCCTATCACTTTCAATGATTCTAGGGATACCGAACCTCCACACAAAGTCTTGTACGATTTTCTTTGCAGTGAACACAGCAGTATTAGTGGCTGCCGGATATGCTTCTACCCAACCGGAAAACACATCAATACACACTAACACATACTTTAGATTCCTGCACGGTGGTAATTGGATATAGTCAATTTGTATTACCTGGAAAGGTCCGTCTGTAGGAGGGATGTGGGATGGCTCAGTTGGAATAGTTTTCCCAACATTTTTCCTCAAACAAGTAAGACATGACATTGCTTTCTTACCAGCTTGAGAGGAAAATCCGGGAGCACACCAGTATGCTCTCACCAGTTTGCACATACCTTCTTTACCCAGGTGAGTCAGGCCGTGTGCTGCTTCAGCCAGGCTTGGATAGTATGTTCGGGGAGCTACAGGCTTACCTTGTCCATCCCTCCAGAGTCCTGAGGACTCTTGACCACATCCCTTCGCCTTCCAGACCGCCTTCTCCTGCAGGGAACACAAATCTTGCATTTCAATTAATTTCTGCGTGTCTAATGTCTGAAAAACCATCATAGTCTCGGTCGATACAGTCATAGGTTGCCCTGCTGCCCATTTAGCAGCTTCGTCTGCCCTGTTGTTGCCCAATGACACTGGGTCTTCTTCAAAGGTATGGGCTTTGCACTTTATGACGGCTACTGTTCTGGGTAACTGTATCGCTGTCAGAAGTCCTTTTATGTGTTGTGAGTGTGCCACTGGTGTACTTGCTGCTGTCGTAAAGTTTCTAAGACGCCAAAGGGCCCCAAAATCGTGCACTACCCCGAAGGCGTACCTAGAGTCAGTATATATATTGGCTGATTTACCCTCTGCCAGTTCACACGCTCTCTTTAGTGCTACTAGTTCCGCCACCTGGGCTGAGTGAGGTGGACCAAGGGGTTCAGCTTCTACCACATCCTGATCGTCTACAACAGCGTAACCAGTACATAGCTCTCCTGTCTCTGTCTGTCTATGGCAACTTCCGTCTGTATAAAACGTAAAATCTACATTTTCTAAGGGAGTGTCACGTATGTCGGGCCTTGCAGTAAAGGTCTGATTCAGGTGTTCCATACAGTCATGCGTGTCAGTATTCTTGCCTAACTCATCATCAACCAGGGTCTCCTCACCTCCCACCCTTTGTGTCTCTTGAGACACATACGGAAGGTATGTAGCTGGATTTAGGGTGCTACATCGTTTGATGGTGATGTTTGAGGGTGCCATCAGGGCTAGTTCCCACTTTGCGAATCTAGCTGAAGAAACATGTCTGGTTTGGGCTGAATTTAACAGAGCTGATACAGCATGGGGTGTATAGATGGTTGAATTATGTCCTAATACTACATCCTCGCTCTTACTTACTAGAAGGGCCGTTGCTGCTACACTTCTGAGACATGTTGGGAGTGACCTTGCCACATTGTCTAATTGTGCACTGTAGTATGCTACCGGTCTGCTAGCGTCACCATGTTTCTGTGCGAGGACACCTGCTGCACAGCCATCAGCTTCTGTATAAAATAGCTCAAAAGGCTTTTCATAATCAGGTATTCCCAATGCAGGTGCTCTTGTCAGACTATCTTTAAGGTTAAAGAACGCTTGCTCTGACTCTTCTGTGTGTACAACACGCTCTGGTTTTGAGGAAGAGACTAGCTCCTGCAATGGTAATGCCAGAATAGAAAAACCTGGGATCCAGGACCTACAGTATCCACACATCCCCAAGAAAGTACGAATCTGCTTCTGGCTCTGCGGCAGGGTCATGTGTTGTATGGCCTCAATTCTGTCGGTTGTCAGGTGTCTTAGCCCCTTAGTGAGGCAGTGTCCTAAGTATTTGACCTTAGTCTGACATGGCTGTAATTTATCCTTTGCCACCTTGTGCCCTGTTTGTGAAAGATGAAGCAACAACAATTTAGTATCATGCAAACATGACATAAAAGAATCAGAGCACAACAACAAATCGCCCACATATTGAATTAGAACGGACCCATTGTGGGGTTGAAAGGATTGCAAACAGTCATGTAAGGCTTGGGAGAAAATACTGGGGCTGTCAATGAACTCTTGGGGTAGTCTGGTCCATGTGTATTGCACTCCCCTGTAGGAGAATGCAAAAAGGTATTGGCAGTCAGGGTGAAGAGGGACTGAGAAGAAAGCAGAACATAGATCAATGACAGTAAAATGACTGGCAGACGGTGGAATCTGCATGAGGATGACAGCTGGATTCGGCACTACGGGGAATTGGCTCTCAACAACTTTGTTAATTCCCCTTAAGTCCTGGACTAATCTATAGCCCCTCCCCCCACTCTTCTTCACAGGGAAAATGGGACTATTTGCTGTACTGGCTGTACGAATTAAAATCCCTTGTTGTAACAGCCTCTCAATAACAGGATATACCCCTAGTTCCACCTCCGGTTTTAATGGATACTGTGGGATTTTTGGAGCTATCCTACCACTTTTTAGATTGACCATGACAGGGGCTACGTTTGCCATCAGTCCAGTGTCCTGTCCATCTCTGGTCCATAGGGAACCTGGTATTTCCAGCAACATCCCCTTTACTTGAGATGGACTTTGTTCTATAACAGGAGAGTGTAACATTAACCTTTGAGGGGTGTCCAATATGTCCTGTACCTCATGTGCAACCTTCTCGGGTATATCTAGGAACACACCATCTGAAGTACAGTATATGACACATCCCATTTTACATAACAAGTCTCTCCCTAGCAAGTTAGTAGGAGCCGCTGCAGCCAAGAGAAACGAATGCTTAGTATGCAGAGGCCCAATAGTAACTTCGGCGGGTTTAGTTAGAGGATAATGTAACACTTTTCCCGTCACCCCCATAGCTGGATTAGTTTTGCTGGTCACCTGTAGGTTGAAAGGAGAGGTTATCACAGATCGGGCCGCCCCTGTATCTACAAGAAAAGTTTGTTTCCTACCAGCTATGTCAACTATCATTGTTGGTTCTTCACTCTGACTCTCAGTTAACCTCACTGGCTGTAGACTACAGGTATGACCTGACCCCTACCGCTGACTATTGATTTCCCGCGCAGCATTTGCTGCCGTAATATGCGCGGGTAGATGTAAGTCTTCTAGTCTATGTGAATCCCTCCTTGGAGGATATCTATGTGACCCACCTCTCTGTGTATTGAGTCTTTCCTTTTTACACTCTCTAGCGTAATGTCCTTCCTCGTTACAGTTAAAACACCTGATCACTTTAGGTTTCCGGTTATATGGGTTGTATGCTGGTGGTCGTGTATGCACCTTTTCTAGAGCCTGTATACTTACCATCATTAACCTATCACTTTTCTCCTCCCTTTTTCTAAAAAGGTTTTTGTCATGCTCCACAGCAGACTCCCTAAGAGAGTCTACCGTGACGCCTCTCCAATTAGGTAATGTGGTTTGTACTCTCGTCTTTAAATTTTCTCTAAGGCCATCCATCAGTACTCCTACAGCTACCTCTCTGTGATGTGGGTCCTCACTTATGTTGGATATCCCAGTAAATCGTGCGATCGCTGTTATAGCTCTAGCAAAGTAATCTGAGGCAGTTTCACTATCCTTTTGTTTAATGGTGAAAATCTTACTCCAATTTACTACTACTGGGAAACAGATGGCTAAGTGTTTGACAATTTGTTCTATATTCCGTTGGTTAATCTCATCAGTCAAGGTTTCATCTTCCTCCAACAAACAATCTTCAATAAATTTTTGTATGTTAGTATTGGGAGGAAGACACGCCCTCAACACTACCCGCCAATCCTTACTGGTTGGTTCGTGAGCATTTCCTAAATCTTTAACAAATTTCTGACATTTAGCTAACTCTTTTCTAGGATCTGGGAATTCAGTCATAATGGAACGTAATTCTGATCTAGTCCAGGGACAATGCATTGTAACATTTCTTAAAGGAACTACACCATCCTTATCCGGTTTCCCATTGGGAACTGATATTGTGCGGACCGGGAACGCACCCTCTGGTACACTGACTTCAGGAGACACTACAGGATTTACTGGTCCTAGATTTAGAACGCTTTCACTCCTAGTGATCACGCTACTCTCACCTATCTCAGCCATTTTCTCATACTTGCGCTGAGCCTCTAGTACACTAACGGCATGGGCAATGGCCGAAATCACAGTGGGTTCATCTTCACTTTCAGATACACTTGATTTAAACTGGTTTAAAACAGGATACAACTTAGCAATTTTTCTATTTTCAGTTTTAACAACGGCTGTACTTACCCCTCCCGCCACACAAGGTGGCGGGGGCGCGCTTGCGCTGAGTTCGCCACGCTTCGCAACGGTTACATCCGCCTTGCACGCGCTTTTCGTCATGCCTACTTCCGGTTTGCATTCGCTGCTCTGCCACGTGTTACTTTCCATTTGCCACAATTTTAAACAATCATTATGTTTATTCCTCACTTTCGTTGAGGTAATCAACCATACTTTATCTTTTACAGTATTTAGTACCTCTGTATTAAAACTTCCTATTGTTGGGAAAGGCCTATCACAATCTTTGGTCATCTTGACCCACGTGTCACAATACACAGTTGCGTATGCACCATATTTCTTACACATGAGAAACTTCGCTGAACCAATAGGGCCTTCCTTAGGCAGTACACTGACCTTCTCTAGCATATGCTTAGCACCCATGTTGAACAATATACCTTCTACCCGGAACACAGACACACCGCAATGCTCTGTTCCTTCCGGCCAAATGTGAAACACAGACACACCACAATGCTCTGTTCTTTCCACCTAATAATTTCAACTCTGTTGCTATACTCACCGCTAGAGATCTATAATACTCGGTGAACGTATTTCCTTTAGCCGCGTTCACTCGCTTTTCTCGCCCCTGGCGAGGATCCCTAATACAGAAATATCACTGTGGGCCCCAAGGGCTATCAGCTCCTCGATACCCTGGCTCAACCACAAAAATCTGCTGAGTTTATTATCGCTGGGAGCGCAAGTTAATACAATCAACCTGCCTTTCCAGTATAATTCCTCCTAGCTGCTTCACCAATTTGCACTAACGGTGCGATCGGATCGCACTGCCTACCAATACTAATTATTAGCAAACCTTGCGATCTATTGGTAGCGCTTTGCGAAAACCCGGTTTTCGCATTCGGTATACCTGCCCTGTATACCGTCCTTCAGTTGGGCAATCCGCCTCGTCAGACAGCAACTGAGCACAATCCACAACAAAACAGTGTATCTACGTTACAACATCACACACTATACACCTTTTCTGCGCAGAAAATCAAAAGTTCCCAACAACAGTAATAATACCTCAGAGGCTTTCACAAGTAATTATACTATACACGTACAATAACTATTAAAACGATTGTTTAACCACGTGGCAAGTCTACCGGAAGTTTGCGTACGCACAGCAGGAAATACACATACGCTAAGCAATGCAATACAGTTAAAACGCACAATGACAGAAAAAAGAAACAGTTTTCTCTTTTGTCCCTAGGTTCTAGTTAGCGTGCCCTAGATAATGCAAAACGGACATTCGGTTTCACAACACAGAGTAAAATTCAGGTTTTGAACACAGTGCGTTCTTACCCGTTTATGACGCGTCTCCACCCTTTGTTGAGGAACCGAAATCCGTTGGTCTTGCGTATCATCGGCAACGAAACCTCCAAAGCTCACGAGCCCCCAAATTGTTATGTGCGTATGGTCGCTAACCAATAACGATTGTCGAACCTCGATTTGTGTTTCCAAAGCACAAAGATTTATTCGCAATAAGTGGAATAATATGCTCAAGCAAAGTAATAGTAAATACAGCCGTTACTTATCGCAGGCGCTCTGGATCCAGTGCAGTCATTCAATCCTGAAGTCTGGGGACAAGAAGTCTGCCCTCTGGATCACAAGCTGCTGCTTATATACACAATCAAATACAGTAATACAATGAAGATGGTATAGCTTGCATCTATTGGTCCGGGTCTCAGGAATGTCCAAGGGGTCGTCAATCATTGGCTGGTTCATCCTAAGGAATCCAAAGGAGGGGGTCATCTCTGCAGGGGGTATGCTCTGCTCTTCCCGCCCGGATTCCTTAGTCTTAAGTAGTTCATAATTCCCTATCATTCATAACTTGCGTATGCACTCTGCGATTCCCTCGCAGAGTGAACCAAACAGTAGGATATGTAACAAGGTTCATTATGATACCACTCATGAGGTTATTCCTTTAACCCGTTCCGTGTATTTCACTAATATGCATGTAACTCTGATATAACATATAAATACTACTATATTTCGACATAACTGACTATGTGTTGCAACTACCATTAATGTGTACTATTTTATAAGTATGCGTGTTTGTGCGAATGTATGGTAAAAGACCAATTACTGTTGCTGCCACGTGCAGTGGATGCGTACGCCCTTTCACGCCGTAGCGTGCCCTTGTACGTCATAGCGTACCGTACGCATCTTTTCAGACAAAGACAACCAAGTTTGCTAGACTTTAATTGAAATGACTTTATCCAATTTGCTGAATTCGACACCCCAAAAAAAGTCCTGTAACCGAATAAAAACAATGTCATATGCCACTATCATATTAATACTTTGGCTGAAGCTTACATGTTAAATGTAATGGTTTACAAAGTTATCCCCTTTGCCACTGAGGCTTTTTTCACTCCTGTGCTCAGCCTATTTTGGCAGTTCACATTTGAACATTAATATTAGTAATTAGTTTATGCACAACCAACACAAACCAAGACCTTGTTTTTTCAGAAGACATTGATTTTCAGACAATACCATTAGTTTGCCTATACTTTCAAGAAAATGTACCCAAGATGGGCAAAAATGTGATTTGTTATTGAATTAACAAAAAAGTGAACTAAAAGCAAATGTGCTCAGCAATAAATACTTTGTGGCTCTTGTTTTGGCATCAATCCACTTTTCCAATGTAAAAGTCTAATAATTGTTTGATGTCACGGTCACAAACAGGAGTACAGCTAGGAGTCACGAATATGGTGAAAACACTCTGTTTATTTGCAGAAAGGTATAAATAGCAGGTAATTGAGAGCAGTAGTAAATACAAGCAGATGCAGGAAATTATACCAATGTTCAGAAACCAGCAGGTAAGCAGCTAATGCAGGGAAGTATGATCAGGTTCCAAACAGGCATGAACCAGAGGAGCAAGGCAGGAGGTAGAATCCACAGGTTGCACAAGGATATGACATCACAGGATGGGACAACAATAACCAGCCATATGTGCTGGGAGAGTGACAGGTATATAAAGGGAAAACCACACCCAGGTGCATGGGATAATTGGTGAACATGAAGGTTAACCCCTAATGCACACAATAAGGCACAATAGCAGCACCTCTGGTGAATGGAGGTACTGCCAATACAAATATAATAATAATGACAAAAAGGCAGGAGCTGCCATGCAAAGCACCATGTAATGCATAAGCTGTAGGCAGATCGTGACAGTCGTTTCAAATTAATAAACATCGATTAAATTGGTTTTACGTGAAAATAAGTGAATGGTACACAAGGGCATGGAAGAGCTAATTACACAATTACACTAGCGAACACTTATTAATACATTTATACTCACACATACATTTGTAAATAGTTCACTTAATAAAGTTCCAGCACTTATTCTTTTGTATTCAAATGTAATAGATTTATTAGTTTAATAAAATAATGTTAAAACCACTTTATTGACATCTAAGGTTCAGGATATAGGAAATGAATCATGTTTAGCGTCATACTAATTCACTTTTTGCCATCAGAAATCCGCTACTATCGGCTAAGCGATCACACCTTGCGTATGCTAGTTATAGACAATAAAGGATTAATGCTTAAAATGATATTGCGTTTGGAATGCTAAAAGACTGGTTTGAACAAGTATATCGGTGGGCTCCTAAAGGAAGAACCATAGGCAACAGTTGGATTGAGTTGCCCAACCTTGGAGAGCATCATTTGAATCAACCTATGTCCTTCATTGTACTGGACTGTCCTAAATCTTGAACCAATGTAGAAAGCTTTTACATTTGTCTTGTTTACTTTTTGACATCATCACTGTATTTTTATGTACCACAAATTGAACATAAACCAGGCACTGTGACCATCATTCAGTTTACTTTGACCACAGACTTCAGGACTGAATGGCTGTTTGCTGGATCCAGTATGTTGCGTATGTATCGGCTGTACTTTACTTTATTTTATTGTAATTTGTTAAATTTTTCTATTAAATCTTTTTTTTGCGTTGGAACCACATTGATAGCAGCGGACAATATTTATTGATAGTGACAAAACGAACATAACACCAAAATGGCAAAAAGAAGGATTCTACAGATTTTCATAATAAAAGCTGCACTTGAAAATGAGAACATATTTTTTTTGCTAATTTGCACAGTTTTGAATGAAATGCAAAAAATGTGAAGGAATAATATGTGTAGTCCATTTTTTAAAATAGACAACGTGCTGCATCAAATGAGGGTACCCATGAGTTTTTTTTTAAAAGATATTTTATTGAGTTTTACAATAAAGACAATGAGGGAAACAGGCAATACAGGAAAAACAAAACTGCAATGAAGTTTCCACGTAATATAAGCAGCGTAATGTTATTGATATGAAAATACAAAATCAAATTTAGGGAGAGTTGGGGGGAGGGGAAAGAGAGAGGAAATAATAGGAGTAAGAGGGACAGGGGAAATCACTAGCCAAAGCGAAGGAGAGAAAAGTATGGAGAAGATGGTGAACCATAACAAGGCTAAAGATTGGTAGTTAGGGCTCAAAGGCCTTAAAATGCAAGAGGAGGTGAGGCTCCGTGATACTCAGTCCAAAGACTCCAGACCTTATCGAATTGGACAGGAGTGTGGTGGAGAATGCTAGTCATATACTCCATATGATAGACTTGCCAAATGCGGTTGATAACAAATGGCAGAGAAGGAGGACTCAGATTTTTCCAAAAGAGGGCAATTTGGCATCTAGCAGCACTAAGTATATGTGTGATAAGTTTCTGAGTTGATTTTGATATCTTGGGAATAGAGCGCGGGAGTAAGGAATACGACAGAGATGGAGGAAGAGAAATCTGAGTGATACTGGAAATTAACCGATGGACCGACTTCCAGAAAGGAAGTAGTTTTGGACAGTGCCACCATATATGAGACAGGGTACCCTCATGACCGCATTGATGCCAGCATAGCGATGAGGAGCCTGGACATATCATGTGAAGACGGTGAGGCACCAAATACCAACAGTAAAAGATCTTGCGACTGTCTTCGCTTATCTTAACGCAAATAGAGGTCTTTGAGAGATTCAGGCGAATCTTAACCCATTCTCCAGGAGGGAGTGACTCCCTCATGTCCTCCTCCCATTTGAGCTCGTGAGAATCCTTAGGGGGCAATTATATTTTACCAGAAGGCGGTAGAATGTGGAAATCAAGCCCTGAGAAGAGGAGCGAAGATCACAAAACATGACCAAAGAAGAGGTTAGGTGTATATCAGTGACTGTATGTCGTATAGAGTTATTTAAATGTCGAAGTTGGAGGTATTGAAAGAAGCAGGACAAAGGGATGCAAAAGCGTACTTGGATATCAGCAAAAGAGGGAAAGATTTGTAGCGGCATGATGTCGGAGAGGAAGTTGATGCCACATTACATCCAGTAGAAGAATTGAATTGGGCGAAGTCCAGGAGGGAAGGCGGGATTATTCCAAAGAGGTGTCATGCGCCATGAGTTAGGATCACCCCCGAGTTTATTAAAGACAGGATGATGCCATTATGTTCCTTCTCCTTTCCCGGCCCCAGCCTATAGGAAATACTGGCGAGGGACAGATAAATATGACTTTAACCTATTTGCACTCAATGGGGTAAATTTATCAAGCTAGCTGCTTGTTTGGAAAAGTGGAGATGATGCCTATAGCAACCAATCAGATTATAACTGTCATTTTGTAGAATGTAATAAATAAATGATAATTTAAATCTGATTGGTTGCTATAGGCAACATCTACATTTTTTCAGCTTGATAAATTTACCCCAATGTGTGCTAAGTATGAGTGTGTCTCGTCCTTAGCACTTTAAATGTATATATGCTGGATGAGTCCGACTCGTCCATAGCAATGAAGGGGTTAACTATTGTGGGGGGAAACTTCTGAGGAATTAAATAGGATTAAAAACTCCTTTATTCCCATTTTGTGTAACAAACCACTTCCATACACACACTTTATTCAGACTAATTTTTCTAAAAAAAGTCACTTCACAGTTGATTTTCATTACATTAAAATGTTAATCATAGCTGCAAATTTAACTCTAAGGGATATATTTACTAAACTGCTGGTTTGAAAAAGTGGAGATGTTGCCCATAGCAACCAATTAGATTCTAGCTATTAATTATTTAGTACATTCTACAAAATGACAGCTAGAATCTGATTGGTTGCTATAGTCAACATCTCAACTTTTTCAAACCCGCAGTTTAGCAAATATACCCCTAAGGCCTCATTCACATATACATGCTTGCTTTAAGTGCAGTGTAATCATTGATCTCTATATGTTTCAGATGGATGTGGTCAGTGTCTTTCAGAACTAATGAGAAGGAAGCATAACCTTTGTCATTGGAAACAGAGTGTGTCCATCAGAGCTAGTTACTGTTCCTAGCAGCACTTCTGAGCAGCAGCTCTGCTATTCGATCAACAATCCTCCAATCAGGAAAATAGTGGAAATTATTTTTCTTGCCATTCCCTCTCAACTGCTTAACTTTGCTTATATAAGTTTATTTGCAGAGAACCATCTAAATTTGCTCTTGGACTCCAGGACACTGGATTGATGGCCAATGTAGCTCCTGTTATGATTAAAAAGATTGGGGGAGGGGCTACAGACCAGTACAAGATTTAAAGGGGATTAATAAAGTAGTTGATAGCCAATTCCCCTTGATCTTTGCTCTATTTTCTTTTCTGTCCATCTCTATCCTGACCATATATAGACAACTCCAGTATTTTATCACAAGCCTTGCATGACTGTTTGCAATCTTTTTCAATGAATTATGTGTTTGTTCTAATTCAGTATGTAAATGATTTATTGCTGTGTTCTTATTTATTTATGTCATCAGTTTCTGATACTAAACACTTGTTGCTTCATTTCTCACAAACAGGACACAAAGTTGCAAAGGATAAAATACAGCCATGCCAGACAAAAGTCAAATACTTGGGACACTGTCTCATCCAATGGCTAAGACATTAGACAATAGACGGATTAAGGCTATACACTACATGACACTGCCGCAAAACCTGCTGCAGATGTTGCTGGTTGTGCTGCAGGAGTCTTGACACAGAAACATGGTGATGCTAGCCAACTGGTAGCATACTACAGTGCATGATTCTACACTGTGGCAAGTTCTCTCCCTACATGTTTAAGAAGTGTAGTAGCAACTGCTCTTCTGCTAAGTAAGAGTGACAGCATAGTACTGTGTCATGATTCAATTATCTATACACCACATGCGGTATCTGCCCTCCTAAATTCTGCCCAAACTAGACATGTCTCCTCAGTTACGAAATGTGCCTTGAGATGCGCAATGGGTGGAAGGAGAGGAGACTCTAGCTGAAGGTGAATTTGGCAGCTATACAGATGCACATGATTGTATGGAATATTTGAATAAGACCTTTACCTCAAGACCTGACATACGTGACACCCTTTTAGAAAATGTAAATTTTACATGAATGGGAGTTGTGATAGAAAGAAGAACATAGAAGAATTATGTATTAGCTATAAAAGCTGAACCCCATGGCCCATTTCACTCAGCACAGATAGCTGAACTCTTGGCTTTGAGAAGAGCATGTGAGTTGACAGAGGGTAAGTCAGTTAATATATACACTGACTCTAGAGGGTAAATGTATGAATCATTGGTTCTGAAAGTCGCCGGAAATCAGCGAGTTTGCAGGGGAATTTTAAAGCGGCAATGGCAATTAAAGGCCCCATTTGGGGTAGTGTATTGCGTCTTAGGAACTTTATGACAGCGGCAGGCACATCAGTAGCGCACTCACAACACAATAAAGGGCTTCTGACAGCAATACAATTACCTAAGGAAATAGTCTTTATTAAGTATAAAACACACACATGCGACAGGAGTCCCATATCATTTGGTAATAATAGAGCAGGTGAGGCTGCTAAGAGAGCAGCAGGCTCACTTATAAAACACAAATGAAACCAAATTAATGATTTCTAAAACTCTCAGTGTATAGAAATTAATAGAAATGCAGGATTTGTGTCCCCTACAGGAGAATGCTGTCTGGAAGTCGAAAGGATACACATTTACTGGGGATATGTTTCAGCTTATGGGTATTGATAGTTAGCTACACACTCCCTATAGGCCACAAGCCAGTGGGAAAGTGGAGAGTAAATGGTACTATCAAGAACAATTGAGTAGATTGATGACTGAAACTGAATTAGTGTCACTGAAAATAATGCTACTAGTACTCCACAGCATTAGAACCACTCCGAGACCACCACTGAGCCTGTTACCTTTGAGATACGTTTAAACAGACAAACTCACTTGTTGGTAGATCCCCAAGATCATTTAAAATGTAACAAATGAAGTGACTGTTCAATATCTATAAAAAGGGAGTAAATAGTTGTTACAGCAAAAAAGGAATTTCAAAATACTGTCTCCTGATATGCCAGATACTAACTGTCAACATTGCTGTGTGACTGGATCATATACAAATCCCTTTTGACCTTTGTAATCTGGATGGACTGAAATGCAGTATGTAGACTTAACCTCATATGTCCAACTCCCATTGACTCATAGATTGTAAGCTTTCGAGAAGGGCCCTCTTACCTCTCTATTTATCTGTCTGTATTACCCAGTATTGTCTTTTACTATGTCTGTTCCCAGTTGTAATGCATTGCGGAATTTGCTGGCGCTATATGAATAAATGATAATGATGATGATTACACTTTACCATTTTCAAAGATTAAATAATATTTCCAGGTACCACAGAATCATTGTGTGAGAAGTAAGTTAGCCATAGTACAGTCGTGGCTAAAAGTTTTGAGAATGACACAAATATTATTTTCCACAAAGTCTGCTGCCTCAGGCATTTTATATATACTCCAGAATGTCATAAAGAGTGATCAGATGGATTGCAATTAATTTCAAAGTCCCTCTTTGCCATGACAATGAACTTTATCCAAAAAAACAACATGTCCACTGCATTTCTTCCGTGCCACAAAAGGACCAGCTGACTTCAGGTCAGTGATTCTCTTGTTAAAACAGGTGATAGTGTTGACGAGGAGAAGGCTGGAGATCACTCTGTCATGCTGAGTGAGTTACAAAAAACAGATTGGAAGCTTTAAAAGAAGTGTGGTGCTTGAAATCATTGTTCTTCCTCTGTTAACCATGGTTATCTGCAAGGAAACATGTGCAGTCATCATTGCTTTACACAAAAAGGGCTGCATAGGCAAAAAGATATTGCTACTAGCAAGATTGCACCTAAATCAACCATTTATTGGTTCAATAATTGTGAAGAAGGCTTCAGGGAATCCAAGAACATTTAGCAAGCACCAGGATCATCTCCTAAAGTTGATTCAGCTGTGGGATCATGGCACCACCAGTGCTGAGCTTGCTCGAAAATGTTAGCAGGCAGGTGCATCTCCATGCACAGTGAGGCAAAGACTTTTGGAGGATGGCCTGGTGTCAAGAAGGCCAGCAAAGAAGCCACTTCTCTTCAGAAAAAACATCAGGGACAGACTAATATTCTTCAAAAGGTACAGAGGACTGGGTAAAATCATTTTCTCTGATGGATCCCCTTTCAGATTGTTTAGGGCATCTGGAGAAATGCTTGTACGGAGAAGAAAAGGTGAGCACTACTATCAGTCCTGTGTCATGCCAACAGTAAAGCATCCTGAGACCATTCACGTGTGGGATTGCTTATCAGCCAAGGGAGTGGCCTCACTTACAATTTTGCCTAAGAACACAGCCATGAAAGAATGGTAACAAAACTTCCTCCAAGAACAACTTCTCCTAACCATACAAGAACAGTTTGGTGATAAACAATGCCTTTTCCAGCATGATGGAGCACCTTGCCATAAGGTAAAAGTGATAACTAAGTGGCTCGGGGAATAAAACATCAAAATTTTGGGTCCATGGCCAGGAAACTCACCGGACCTTAACCCCATTGAGAACTTGTGGTCAATCCTCAAGAGGTGGGTGGACAAACAAAAACCCACAAATTGTGACAAACTCCAAGCATTGAGTAGGCAAGAATGGGCGGCCAACAGTCAGTATGTGGCCCAGAAGTTGATTGACAGCATGCCAGGGCGAATTGCAGAGGTCTTCAAAAAGAAGGGTCAACATGCAAATATTGACTCTTTGCATAAACTTAATATAATTGTCAATAAGAGCCTTTTACACTTATGAAATACTTGTAATTTTACTTCAGTATACCAGAGCAACATCTGACAAAAAGGCCTAAAACACTGAAGCAGCAAACTTTGTGAAAACCACTACTTATGTCATTCTCAAAACTTTTGTCCATGACTGTACAACAGTTTAGGCACATAGTGATAAAGGACACTCTTGCCTTACTCCTAAAGCCACTGTTAGGGGATCTATGATTGCTACCTTATAGGTATACATACAGGTCTGAGGGTGTGTTTTATATTGAAAGCCTTGGCAGCATTTGAGGCTTAAATGATGTCCAGAATGTATAGCTCATCTCTAATGTGGATGATCATAGTAATTGTATAACCAAATATGCTTTTGCAAAGCATCTATAGACAGCAAGTTGTTGTACAGAATAAACATTGACATTTCCCATAACAGGAAATCCAGTTGTCTATACACAGTAGTGAGTCTCGCATTTCTCAGCACAGTGAAGAGATGCAAATACCGTATATACTCGAGTATAAGTCGACCCGAATATAAGCCGAGGCACCTAATTTTACAGCAAAAAACTGGGAAAACTTATTGACTCGAGTATAAGCCTAAGGTGGGAAATGCAGCAGCTACTTGTAAATTTCAAAAATAAAAATAGATACCATTAAAATATTAAAATTCCATTAATTGATGCATCAGTAGGTTGATTAATGAATGAGTATAGATGTATTGGATTCGTACAGTATAAAGCAAATATAAACAGTACACAGTATAAATATGGCACAGTGTTAAACAGAGGTAAATGTTACAGTGTTCAACATGCAGAGCAGTATTTCTAATGGATGCTGTAGGTATTGCACTGATAAGAGTGTCCGTGCCACTGGTAGATGGATGTAAATAGTGCTTCTGCCTGTATTAACTTTGGCAGCCTGGAATGCACAGTAGGGGCTGTAATGGTGAATGTGTATCCCGTTCAAATGTGACAAAAGTATGCAATTACCTTCTGATGGTAGTCAAACTACCATTATGGTGGATGCCAGGGGTCTTGTGCGCGGTCCCGGGTAGGTTGGGTAGACGCTGACCGGTCTGAGCAGGAGCGATGTTGATATGGCTGTGAGGTCAAGCGGGCAGCGGTGTCCTGTCCGGGCGGTGTGTGAGCTGGCACTGAGTGCTGGGTAGTTTCCCCGCTGCTGGCTCCGATCTGTGTTTTTGCCGGGCAGCATCTGTTCCTGACATGGCTCTGCGCAGTGTGACGTGATGTCAGAGGTCACGCTCTGCTGCATCCTGCATTGCTCTCGGTACGGCACCTTCTCTCCCCACTAGGAATGCCGCTCACTTAGATCACCCCGAGCATCACTCGAGTATAAGCCGAGGGGAGGCTTTTTCAGCACAAAAAATGTGCTGAAAAACTCGGCTTATACTCGAGTATATACGGTAATCTCCAGTATTAAGTCAAGCTTTTTTACTTACCAGTTACCACACCATGCCTAACATGCTCAAAGCATCTCCCTTTTTTTCATAGAAACCCAAATCTTCTCTTGCATTTCAAATCTTATTCACCATTCATAAACGTAATAACTTTTCTTTAATCCTTGTGCTCAAAAATCTTTGAAGATCTCTGATGTAATTTAAATCAAGTGACTTTGAGGTTTTTGTACAAACATGTCAGATCTCGGTTTATTGGAGTGTATAATGCAGTCTGCCATTCTGACATCTCTGGGCGGACCTCCCTAATACAAATATAACTACTAGAAATTGTACTCCTTTGTGTTCTAGAAAGACACATGAACAGGTTTGGGGAATACACAGTACGGCTTAAAACATATTTTTTACCATATTATACACTCTTAAAAAATGTCTGTAAATACATGAATATGTAGCAAGTCTAGCTTATTTCTCTACTGAAGTACTAATTAATGAAAATGGAACTTTATGTTTCTCTCTCTTCAACATTGTGGGCTGAATAATTACTATTGGTTCTAAATCTCATGATGACAAAACATGATTAGTTTATTATATCTGAAAATGTAGGCTTTTAGTAAAGAAATTAAATAGAAAATAAATAGTGAAATAACATCACATGAGCCATAACTATATGACACCAACTTTATAATATAATGTATTCAAGAAAAGCCATTTTGGATATATTTATTATATAACATTGCTGCTTCTCTTTATTATATTATTGTATTTGAAGAGCTTTTAAATTGCACCTATCACCTACACATACTGTAGACACATCCATTTTGGGTACTCAATTATCAGAACTCACTAGGTGACCTGATTCTATATAAATAGAAAATTTCATATTCTTGGTGGATATGTATTAGCAGTTTTTCTGTGTGATTTTGGTGGATGTTGCTAATAATCCACAAACGCTCGGCAGGGACGAATCACACCAGTAGCCCAATGTCTACACTGAATGTAAGCATACCAGGTTCCAACATACATAGCAACTGTCCTAGACATGCATAAAATATTATGCTTTTTTAAATACTTTATACAGCGTAGAGAGTACCAACTGTTTCTAATAATTTTAAAATGTTACTGGGTAATTGCCCATACTTAAAGTGTAAGAACACAAACAAAATTGGAATATTTTGAGAAACAAATTTAATATACATAACAAAAGAAGTGATGCTGTACAGTTTTCTAAGAGAAGCACATACTGACAGCTATGTCAATATACACAAAAAGAAAGTGGTACCGCCCATACTTACAGAATATGTGGAGACCCTGATAATTACATTTAATATACTTAATGAAAAGTGGCACTGTGTCTATACACTGTAATAAACACATACTGAGAGCTATAACCAACACACACATTTTTTTCTTTTTCATTGTTTATCTATATATCTTACACAAATATATATTTTTGTTATGTAACATTTTTGTATCACTCGCATACACATTTTCCTTGTTACTGTTTCTTAGAAACTTCTTTATCATTATCCTATCTACACTGTATACTTTCTTTGTTTTATATATCCTACTCATCTCAGGCTCATCTTCATATCCTATATTTTGGACAAACAACTATTTGCTTATTTATAATCACCTACATACCAAACATTGCCCCCTCCTATCCTTCTTTGTACCCCTGTATTTACTGTATTACAGATTACGCAAGTAGCGTAGCGCATGTGCAATGAGCTACGTTACTTGCGTAAGCTCTATTTACAGTATTAGGTGATTCCCCCACTAGTGTGGGAAAGTCACATAATACAGTAGTTAGAGCTTGCGCAATGAACGTAAGGCTTGCCTTGAAAAAGCCTTATAGCGAAACGCGCATCGGCAGACGCCGCGTTTGCTGCTCCTCTGACCTGTTTATAATACTTACCAGCAATGATATAAATACACCTAGGCAGATATAGCATAATCCTGTTCTATACTTGTGCCTGCTTTTCCTTAGGGGTCTGTTCTATAAAAGAAACTACTCCGGAGTTAGAGCTCTGTATTCATAATACAGTGAGACTGAGTGACGTATTGTTTCTTGTCCAAAATATTGTACTAAGCAGGGGACTTTGGGAATATACTGGAACCCTTACATATCAACCCTGTTTGTACACGCTTTAATACATGTCACAACTTAATTCAATCTTGTCTCAATCTAAGGTCTTGTTAAATATGGGAACTTTAGGTACACTATATCAGCTCAGTGCCGACAGCATTAGTGTGTGATACAAAGTAATTGAGCCTTAGTCTTACATGGGAGCTATAGAAGTCCTATGACACTTGGAACAGGACCTCCTTCTTTATGCTACAGTCCTATAGGTAGATGATTAATTAAATGATGAGTTGGCATATTTCCCTTAATGTATAAAAATAGAATAAAGATATAGTGCAAGCAGAAAGATGCAAAGAATATAAAATCCCTAAAGATATAAAGGTATTTGACTCAATATATATATTGGGAGATATCCGAGGACTCATACCACTGGTTTTTGTATATGGTCAGATTGATTTATTAATGATAGTACTATCTATACTTACATAACAAGGATAGTTTCATCTATATTTATATAAAGAAGTAATGTGAGCAGCGTTGCCGCCAGGTAGTCTTTGTTACTACCTATATTAACAGTAACGAATTAAGTCATCAATTTCATAATTCATTTTTTAAAATTTTCGCTATAGGTCCTTGGATGGACTAATTATTCAGATATTTTTTTTTTAATAAATATTAATAAAATTTAAAGTTTTAATTTTAAGACCATGTGAGTGCCTCGCCATTCAAACACACTTTTTCTTTCTCTTTGTTATAATACTAAACCCATCTATAGCAGCTGCCTTTTCTGTAGAACTGTACACGTTCGCCGGTACTCAGATGCCCCCAGGACTTATCTCTATGGTAGAAAAGGCTTATCAGGATAACTGCAGTGTAGGATACGGTAACTGGGAAACTGGAGTCAGAATACAGGCCAAAGGTCAGGGCTGGCAGCATACAAGCAGGTCCAAAATTCAGGCAAAGGTTGGGGTCACGGGCAAAGAAGCAATATCCAAAATCCAGGCAAAAGGTCAGGGCAACAGGCAATCAGATACAAAAGTGGAAGCTGCTCAAATCAATTTATAGGCCATAACAGGTGCTTGAAAGGGTGGGGTTATCCTGCAAGGAACATACACACAACATTTTTCCCCCAGCACACTGCTATAGCCAGCAACAGATCTGCCATTTCTACTGTAGATAAAAATGCAAAAGTCTTTGTTGCACACATTTGCAAATGTATGTTTAAGCCATCCGCCACGCCAAGGCGCTTTTGCTAATAGGATGGTCCTACTCTAAACAATGAGAGTCCCATATATTTGGGCCATACATATGTGTTTTTAAATTGAGAGCCAACTTACCAAAGAGGTACCCCAGAAGCCTCCAAACAGCAATTCAGTGCCAGTACCCCCTCTCAGCTACTGACACCAACATGCCTCTCAGACAAATACAAAAGTGGAAGCTGCTCAAATCAATTTATAGGCCATAACAGGTGCTTGAAAGGGTGGGGTTATCCTGCAAGGAACATACACACAACATTTTTTCCCCCAGCACACTGCTATAGCCAGCAACAGATCTGCCATTTCTACTGTAGATAAAAATGCAAAAGTCTTTGTTGCACACATTTGCAAATGTATGTTTAAGCCATCCGCCATGCCAAGGCACTTTTGCTAATAGGATGGTCCTACTCTAAACAATGAGAGTCCCATATATTTGGGCCATACATATGTGTTTTTAAATTGAGACTCTCACTCCAGGAACTTTGTTCCTGGCACAAACTTCACAGGACAGGACGTGACTTTTGATGTCAGCAGACAGAGACGGCCACCATACAGTACGGGAAAGGATTTCCAGTGTTTTGTAGATGCCAGGATGTCCAGCAGTCCGGCTGTTGTGTGCTTCAGCAAGGACTGTCTTCCTTAGATGAACTGGGACAAACAAACATCCTACCGGAGTGTTATCAGGAGCCAACCTCTGGAACCTTTGTAAGGTACAGCTCAAATCTTGAGTTAATCCGGCATGGATCATTGACACAGGAACAATAGGCTCTGGGTTAGTGACTGGAGCATGATGTGCCAGGAAACTTCTGGACAGGGCGTCCGCTTGAATATTTTTAGAACCAGGACGATAGGTGATAATAAAGTTGAATCGGGTGAAGAACAGCGACCACCGAACCTGACGGGGGTTTAGACGTTTGGCTGACTGTATATACTGCAGATTCTTATGATCCGTTATGACGGAGATCTGGTGTGCAGCGCCTTCCAACCAGTGTCGCCATTCCTCAAAGGCCCATTTAATTGCTAGCAATTCTCGGTTTCCTACGTCATAGTTGGTTTCCGCTGAGGAGAATTGGCGGGAAAATAAGGCACATGGATGCAAGCGGTGAGTCTGAAGATATTTTTGTGACAAGATGGCTCCAGCACCGACGTCAGAAGCATCTACCTTGAGAATAAACGGTACCTTAGGGTCCGGGTGTCTGAGGACCTGAGCGGACACGAAAGCTTCCTTTAGGGTTTTGAATGCAGTTATTGCTTGCTGTGACCAAACAGCTGGATCACCTCCTTTGCAGGTCAAGGTGACGATAGGAGCCACGATGTCAGCAAAACCGCCAATAAATCTCCTGTAATAATTGGCGAATCCCAGGAATTTCTGGACCGCTTTGAGGTTATTGGGTTGTACCGAATCCAGGATTGCCTGGACCTTGGTTGGGTCCATGGAGAAACCTTCTGGGGAGATTATATAGCCCAGGAAAGATACCTTCTTAACCTCGAACTCACATTTTTCGAGTTTAGCGTAGAGGTGATGTTCCCGTAGTTTCTGTAGGACTTGTCTGACATGACCCCGATGCTCAGACAATGAATTGGAATATATGAGAATGTCATCTAAGTAGACAACAACAAAGTGTCCCAGGAACTCACGTAACACCTCATTAATCAAATCCTGGAACACAGCAGGAGCATTGCTAAGGCCAAACGGCATGACCAAGTACTCGTAGTGGCCCGAGAGCGTGTTGAATGCCGTCTTCCACTCATCACCTGCTCTAATGCGTATGAGATTATAAGCACCACGAAGGTCAATTTTTGTGAAGACAGTTGCTCCTCTTAATTGGTCAAAGAGTACAGAGATGAGAGGAAGGGGATAGGTGTTTTTAACCGTAATCATGTTCAGCCCTCGATAATCGATACAGGGTCTGAGTCCACCGTCCTTCTTGGACACAAAGAAGCACCCTTCTCCTACTGGAGACTTGGATGGCCTGATGAAGCCTTTCTCCAGATTTTCATCAATGTACTCCTGCATGGATTTGGTCTCTGGACCGGAGAGAGAGTAGAAACGTCCCTTGGGGAGTTTAGAACCTGGAATTAACTCGATGGCACAGTCGAACTCCCGGTGCGGTGGTAGAGTATCAGCAGCCTTTTTAGAGAAGACATCCCAGAACTCATGATACTGTGAGGGAAGCTGCTCCGGAATGAACTGAACCACATGTAGAGGTAGTGTCAAACAGGACTGTGAACAATAAGAGCTCCACTGGACAATCTCTCCTTTTGCCCAATCTATGACAGGGTTATGGCGGGATAGCCAAGGGTGGCCTAGAATCTAAGGAACTGACGGGCATTCGATGAGACGGAAGACTATGGATTCGGAGTGGTCAGCCCCAATGCTCAATTGAAGTAGCGGGGTCTCCCAGGTAACCTTACCACCTGGCAATGGAGTACCATCTAGACCACATACCGTGATGGCGGATTTGAGTTTAACCCGTGGAATTCCAGCAGAGCGGGCAAACTCGAAGTCCAAGAAGTTGCCTGCAGCTCCACTATCGATGAAGGCCGACAGACCCACAGAACAAGCACTGAACGTGAGCTGTGCAGGGATCAATACCGCATTTTTCGGGGAGACAATTTGCAGACCTAAGTGAACTTTCCCCTCGTTCCCTAGGCATGCTCGTTTCCCGACTTATTTGGGCAGGAACGGGAGAAATGGCCTCTTGTGCCACAATACAGACATAAGCCTTGTGATCGTCTTCTGCCTCTTTCCTCAGGGGAAAGACGATATGCTCCTAATTGCATTGGTTCCTCCCCATCCTGGGAAACAGGAACGAAGGCGGATGGAGGTGATGATGTCTCCTTTTCAGTTTTCCGCTCCTTATACCTCCTGTCAATTTTAATGGAGAGGTGCATCAGATCCTCCAGAGAGCTAGGAGACGGGTATTGCACCAAAGAATCTTTAATCTGTTCGGATAGGCCGAAAAGGAACTGACTACGTAAGGCAGGGTCGTTCCATCCACTATCAGGTGACCATCTACGGAATTCAGCGCAGTATTCTTCTGCCGACCGCCGGCCTTGTTTCAAGGACCGTAGATGAGTTTCCGCGGAGGCAACTCGATCCGGGTCATCATACAGTAGACCCAATGCCTCAAAGAAGGAGTCTACGGACTGCATGGCAGGACTGGTCAGTGGCAAAGAAAACGACCAGGACTGGGGGTCACCCTGTAGAAGGGAAATAATAATCCCAACTCTTTGCTGCTCTGAACCGGAGGAGCGGGGTCTCATCTGAAAATAGAGCTTGCAGCTCTCCCTGAAATTCCGAAACAGGGTTCTATTTCCGGAGAACCGATCTGGTAAATTCATTTTGGGTTCACAGATGGGATCTAGAGTAGGTTGTGAAGATTTTGTGGCTTCTTCTTGAAGAGACATACGCTCAGCCAATCCCTGCATCATCTGATACAAGGACTCAACATGGCCTGCTAGGGTTTGTGGCGGAGACGGTGTGGATCCACTTGCATCCATTCTAACCTCATCTCCGTGAGTGGGCCGGTTATAATGTTAGGAACCCCTCCAGCCGGCACAACACAACCCGGAGTCTACTTTGCCAGTCAGGTGTTCACTGGAGCCCCTGATGGTGGGGACAGACTGGGCCGCAGACTGACAGAGGGTCGTGAAGTGTGTATTGGCTGCGGAGAACCCAGGCAAGAAGAGTCAGGTCCACGCAGAGGTCAAAGGCCGGCAGCAGATAGCAGTATCGATGAACAAGCTGAGGTCAGAGGTCACAGGCAAAGTAGCAGAACGGGTAAACAAGCCAAGGATCAGGGTCACAGGAAACACGAGCGAAGTTCAATACAAAGCCAAGGGTCATAAACGGGAAGTCAAATATAGATATCAGGATACAGGAACTGGAACTAGCAGGTCAGCAGACTGGAGCACAGAAGCTATAACCGGCAATGAGGTAGCAGCAAATACACAGCTGGCCCAATAGGAACTTACATGCACCCTTGCAGACTAATGAGCAATATGACTCCAGACCAATCAGGGCTGGTCCCTGATAGCTTGATAGTTACAGGCATTTAGCCTGCATGTGTGTCAGACTCCTAATCAGCCCACAGGCTGTGTCCTCTTTCGCGCATGCGCCCGGCTACCAGCACCGCCGGGACGCATCGCTACATAACAGACGTCCGGCCGTTGCCTTGTCAACTGCCGGGTAGGAAGGGGAAGTGATGTCCCGGTCGTTATGGTGACGGCCGGGACGCCAGGGCACACGGGAAGCGAGCCGCGGCGGCTGTGAGTATCGCCGCGGCTCGTGACAAATAATATATATTTTCATATAAAAATACAAGATTTTACACTTGTGTTTGGAAAGAATATGTCTGGATCTATATGAGATTTATGCTGTGAACAATCTTTATATATGATCTTTTGTGTTGTCTTGGAAAGAAAGCTATGTTCAATGATACCTGATTCCGATTACCTGCTTGTAAAAAATTATTGGCATGCATCAATTATGCACTTCCACATGAATTGTGCCCATTTTTTGTTGTTAACAGCAATTAACTTCTCCTTACAGATATACTCTTTATACCCTGGTCAACCAAGACAGGATGATTGCAATGAGAGCAGCAGAGAATGCATATTGTCAGGTAAGTTTAAGCTTGCCATATTTTTATTCTTAACTATAGTAAGCCCATGTTTCATGTTTTCTTCTTAATGGACATATGGTCTCCCTGCAGTCCTTAGGACATAACATTGCATTTGAATCATATGTAAATATCAAAATAAGCTGATTAACCATCATCACAAAACCAAAAATGTATTTCAAAAAGCTGCAACCCAAATTTAAGGCACTCTAATGTCTAAATTATATTTGCTTAGCTGTACCTAGTACATAAGAATACATAGACAGAGTATTATGTAATCTCTCTTTGCACATTAAGGGGGGTATTCAATTGACGGCGGGATTGCCGCATAGCCCGTGCTCGAAAAATATTACCGTTAATACGGTAATATTGCGCGTAAATACCGTTAATACGGTAATTTACTCGCTGAATTTCAGCTCGCAGCTCAGGGAGCTGCGAGTTGAAATCCAGCGAGATATTACCGTATTAACGGTAATATTTTTTGAGCGCGGGCTTTGCGGTGATCCCGCCATCAATTGAATACCCCCTTAAGAATAATTCTAGAGTCTTATGTTTGTCCCCTTTGCATACTCATTTTAGTTTTCCTGAGACAGAACATAACCCGAATTACATTATACCTTGCACCTAACCGAATAATGTCAGACAGTTACTCCTGCCACCAGGCAATGTCCCCAAACTGTATTGTGAGAGGACTGTCTAACATTATTATGATTGACATGAGGGTTTGGATGGACATAAAGAGATTATGGACAGCAATAAAAACAATGGCTCTCTAGTGTATATTAAGCTTTGAAAGCAGACATGAAACCTTCATAGAAGTTTGGTAAAACCCTGCAACAAAAAAATACTATATATTCATCTCTATATTTACCTTAGATGAATACAAAATAAAATCAAAAATATAGGGTGTTAGCTATTTGAGATAACAATATAAAATCTCAAGAGAAGCATTTTTGTTTCCACGATATTTTTCATCTTTATGTCAAATCTCCTGTTATGAGATCCTTACACATGAAAGTAAACGTTACAAAGATACTGGTGCTTTTTAGAGACATTTGTAGATTGTACATTTCTAGCTAGTTTCTGCGATTCAACTGTAGTAGCAATCAGCATGACATCTCTAACAATGTTAGAAAATTTAATATAATGTCACTTGTATTTGAAGAATATGTGATTATAAATCTGCTCAAATCTAACTACCACTGCAGAGATAGTAAAAGAAATCAGTATAATCATCTGCTAAAAAGACCATGGAAACAGTTTAGAGGACAGCCACATAAAATGGTGTAGACAGTGGTTAATTGGGTAAATTAATTCCACGGTAATTAAACATTGGCAAAAGCTGGTAATTCACATGGTACTAGCCTGTGACAAAATGTTGTTATTGCTCAGATCCTATGTGATATTGTTACAATATACTACATTATGTCTTAAGAAAGGGAATTATAGAAATGTTTACTTTGCTGTCAAGAAATAATTCTATAATTAGCACAACAGTTGAATCAGTAAATATTTGTAAAATTGTTTGAAACAATTTCGAAGTAAGGGACAATTTACTGTTTTTTCAAATGTTTCTCTGCTGATAGATACCTGCATGCTAACAGTTTCTCCTTTGTACATACAGTTATACCACTTTCATACTGCCGCCCCGGCAATATCCCAAATTGTTAACCCGGGATATTGCCGGGGCACAGGGCAGTATAGATAAGAAGATTCCCGGGTCGGGCGGGTTCATACTGCACCTGCCCGACCTGGGTTTTAGAAAAAAAAAGTGAAAAAAAAAGATTTTAATTACTAAAAAATACAAAACAAATGTTTACTTAACTTATTTTCAGCCAGCTGTGTTGCCGGCTGTCAGGGGGACCTCTGGGTACTAAAATGACGTCATTTCTTGTCCATTAGAAATGACATCATTTTAGTACCCAGAGGTCCCCCTGACAGCCGGCAACGCACCGGAGACACCGCTGGCTGAAAATAAGTTAAGTAAACATTTGTTTTGTATTTTTTAGTAATTAAAATCTTTTTTTTTTTACTTTCCCATTTTTTTTTTTTACAGTATGAATGGTGAGACCCGGGAATTACACGGGTTGCACCATTCATACTGCAGGCGAGCGGGGTCCAACATGGGAATTACCCCTCACAAAATCCCGGGTCTAAGTCCCGGGATTTTAGACCCGGGATTTTGTGGTTGGACTATTCATACTGCACCAAGACCCGGGTTTTTCAGCGTGCCTCTGCAAAAACCCAGGTTTTTGGTGCAGTATGAATGGGGTATAATTCCTACAAACCCTCTTTCCTTCCAAAATATCTCTCTGTTTGACTTGATGTGTAGATCTTTATGGATGCAATCATCCAGTGGCTCTGGATATGTCTGTCTGACCCCTAAATGCAAAGGCCTAACAATGTCTTTATGTATTTATGTATTATTGTAAGCTATATGCTTTTGTGGAGTTTGAAACTAATGATGTACTAAGGTATGTTCAAGTGACAATGGCAGATACACTAATGCACTTAGCTGTGGTGGGTAGGGGCAGTTTGTATGCACTACAAACAAGGTGTCCTCTACCTATTAAATCTAGAAATTGTGATACTTCGTTTTTTTTGTCACTGTGGAACGCTGTGTGGAGTAATGGTGTCATATAGGATGATGTCTGGACTGGTGATGAACCGGAGCCAAAGGTTCGTAGAGTTGATGTCAAAGAAGAGGAGTGGGGTTGTGGAGATGGGTGGTGTTGGTTGCTAGAAGGCCCAAGAAAAATGCTAAGAATGATGGAAAGAGATGTGTAAGTTTCACTAATCTAGCCTTATGGGAAGTATGAGAAGAACAAGTAAAGCTATAAAGAATTAAAGAAAGAAAATAAATAAATATATACAAATAAAGCTTAAAGTGATATGAAAATTGTGTAAAAAAAATAATAAGCAATAGTAAGACTACATTAGATATATAAAATATAAAGTAAATAATCAATGTATATATATATATACAAATAATTTATCATAATATAATACTATTTTTATAAAATACATTTTTAATTTGTTAAAACATACAGACATTAAAGGTGTTTAACATGCATCAACAAAGCTCTTTGACAGTAGAATTCCAAAAATAATGTACTATGGGGAAGCATGGCAAATCACTAGTAAAGTATATAGCATAATATACAGCTTTACAAAACATTATTGAAAAAGTTGCAAAGCTCTTTTGAAATTATGTCAAGTATCTAGGCTTCAACGAATATTGTTTTTCAACGTCCATGTGTACAAGCGCTTATGTAAATATTAAAGTTAAGTTGTTTTAAAGAGATTTATGAAATAATTTTTTAAATGTATTATACACTGTTAAAAAAGAAACGTTTTAAACAAATATATTTTCTGTATGTCCCTCATAGCCTGGCTGGCTTTGGCAATTGCTGTGGAACGAACAGTTTGGGGTCACTCCCACAAAATCAACAATCAGCACATGGCTATAACAATTCGTACTCATCACACAATCACAGGGAAACATCCCAAGCCTGTTGCGCACGGGCTGATATTCCTAGAGAAATTGGGCCTGTGGGAGAAAAGCACTGTGAACAAAAATTACTTAATTTAAATAAATATAGACTCCCCAATCCCTGTTTGTCCAATTTATTATTGCCCTCAATACATGGTCATCCTCTTCTTTATTCAGGCTTTTAATCCAATGAAAAGAAAAGAAAAATACATTGGCAACAATTGTTTCTTGTTGATACATATCACAAGCTAGGAGGTCTGTCGCGAACTAACCAATACAAAGCAGCTTTAATCTGATTGGTCAGAGAGTGAGAAAACTGTTCTAATGGAGAAGTGGGGGGGAGCTAACAGCTACTAACATTGCTGGCGCTTGTAGTTCTATAAGTGCCAGCAAACTTTTGGGTAAGAGTGTAACTACATAAGGTGCAAAGGGTGCAGTTGCTATGTGGCCCACAGCTAAGGGGGGCTCGCCTTTCCTGTCAAAGCCCCATATGTATAGGTGAGTTTTTCGCATTGAGCAGTACTTGGGGGCCCTTACATAATTTTGCTATGGGTTCCACAAATGTCTTTGGACACTTCAGCTGTATGAAATCATTACAGATCAAAAAGATCTGCTCATGTCTGACAAGTATAGAATGTGACTTGTTTTTGTAACATTTGAAAGTCTTACAATATCTCATCTCATGACTTTAATATCTTAATTTCCCATCTCTGTATCACTATAATTGCATTAAATTAAAGTCATTGCTGTCAGAAATATGTTTAGCACCAACCATAATATGAATTTGTGCTATTATTCCCAATGGGCAGAAACCAACATTGATAATAATGATTTCACATCATTTATAGTAATAGAGTGGTTGTCAGTAAACGACGAGAGAATGGATTGAAAGAACAGATACTAAACAGCCTTTTGAACCTTAAAGGTGGTCCCCCAAGGTAGCAATTAATGTAAGCTGGCAGGTTGTTAAAGGACATGAAAAAGCTTAATCAGTTACTCCAGGATTTCATTTCTAGGCTTTGATCCAAATAAAGCAATGCTTTGCCACCAAATCAGTGTTATCACATTGAACTACACAATAAATATCACAATGGGACTACCAGTAAAAAGATTTTATCTATCCACATATAGACATAGATATATCTGTAGTTAGTTCTAGATATATAGAGATAGATATAGATAGATACAGTATTATATGTATTTATATCTACTATATAAATGCCTAGTGGCGTGTGGAAAAAAAAAACAAGCTGCAGCGCCACCTGCTGGGCAGAGTTATACACTGACCTATATATTTCTTGAAGGAGAAGTGACAGTTGGGAGTGGTTGGTGGTTGCCGGGGGTGACAGTGGGGAGTTTTTAACACCTTAAGTAGCTTAATGAAGGATGTGGTGATGAAGATTTAGGATGAGGTGATGGAGAAAAATGATGAGGTGGTGACATGTGGACAAAACCACGTTAAAAAAGGGCGCTTGCATCGGGAAGTAACGCTCTTCCCCTGAGGAGGCCTGGGCTAGGCCCAAATGCAGGACAAGAACCTTTTTAACACCTTAAGTAGCTTGATTTGACTAGAATGCATGAGTATCATGCACGGGTTAACTTGTATGTATATATATATATATATATATATATATATATATTGTGGAAAAAACCCGCTACTGCAGAAGCACACGCGAACAACTTCTTCCTTTTTACGTAGTTTTATTGTCAGGATGGTAAATGTTTTGACACTGTACAGATTTCACAGCATTTCTTGGAGACCCTAAACGCTAGCTAGACATAGCTCAGCTCTCTCAAGACCAGCCAGCTTCCCCAGCGTTGATCTCCTTGAACAAATGGCACAAACAAGCTTTTATACATGTTACTCCTCCCCCAGCCTTAGCTTGATGGACAGGTGACACACCCACCTTCTCTTTAAAAGAAAACACCCATCAGTGGCTCTGTTTGCACGGACACACCCTGTCTGTTTGCTGAGAGGAAATCATGTAAGTTAACAAACTTTAAACTACACATATGTTTTTACCCCGTTTAATCTCCACCTAGGTGCATAACTGTGCCAATGTTTTATTCTGTTTGTATACTTTCTCTGCCTCTTGTCAGAAAAATGCCTCCCTTTGTTACACATCCCTCCCCCTAGCGTCTCCAAGTAGGGGGACGCGGACTTCGAGAGGAGCGCATATTTGGTGACAACGCATCTGCATTCTTGTGCAGAATCCCAGGTCTATGTTCTACTGAGAACTTGAAAGGTTGCAGTGTCAAGAACCAGCGGGTTACCTTGGCATTTACCTCCCGGTTGTTCTGCATCCATCTTAATGGTGCATGGTCTGTTATTAAGGTGAACTCTCTGTCTAGGAGATAATAGCGCAGAGCTTCTGTAGCCCATTTTATGGCGAAAAATTCTTTCTCCACAGTGGCATATTTTTGTACCCTTGGAAGCAACTTCCGACTTAGGTACAGGACAGGGTTTTCTACTCCATTCTTCTCCTGTGACAAGACTGCACCTGAGCCAACACCAGAAGCATCAGTTTGGAGGAAGAACCTCCGGTTAAAATCTGGTGCTTGTAGAACTGGAGAGGAACAAAGAGCTAACCGAAGATCAGACCAGGCGGTTTCTTCAGAATCAGACCAGGTTAATCTATCTGGACAACTTTTTTTTAACATGTCCGTAAGTGGATCAGCTCTAGTAGCGAAGTGGCTTACAAACCACCTGTAGTAACCTATTAAGCCTAAAAAGGTTCTTAACTGCGACTTTTTTTCTGGTCTTGCCCAATTTTTGACTGCCTCCACTTTGTCTAGCTGGGGTTTTACATGCCCTCGACCAACAATTTACCCCAAATATTTGGCTTCTCTCATGGCTATGGTACATTTCTCTGGGTTAGCTGTTAATCCTGCTGACCTTAATGAAGCTAAGACTGCCTCAACTTTGGCTAAATGTGATCCCCAGTCTGGGGTATAAATCACTATATCGTCCAGGTAAGCGGCTGCATAAACTGTGTGAGGTCGTAGCAATTTATTCATGGCCCTTTGGAAGGTGGCAGGTGCCCCATGCAACCCAAAGGGTAGGACTTTATATTGATAGAGACCATCAGGGGTGGAAAATGCAATCTTTGGCTTGGCCGTGGAAGTCAGGGGAACTTGCCAATAACCCTTTGTTAGATCAAGGGTTGTTAAATAATTGCTACCAGCAAGATTTTCCACTAGTTCATCCACACATGGCATCGGATAGGCATCAAACTGCGACATGCTGGTTAGGTGCCTAAAGTCATTGCAGAACCTAATTGTCCCATTGGGTTTCGGGACAAGCACAATGGGACTATTCCGTTCACTAGTGGACTCTTCAATTACATCTAACTGGAGCATCTACTCGACCTCCTTCCTCACATCCACCCGTCTGGCTTCTGGAATACGATAAGGCTTCTGCTTTACAATGACTCCTGGCGCAGTGACAATGTCGTGTTCGATTAAGGTAGTGCGTCCAGGAATGGAAGAGAAGACATCCCTGTTCCGGCGAATCATTTCTTCAGTCTGTTGTCTCTGCTGAATGGACAAAGCTGGCTCTATGGGCACTTCAGACTTTTCAATGGCAGTACTCACTACCTGAGGAGAGGTTTCCTCATCATGCCAAGGTTTAAGGAGGTTAACATGGTATATTTGCTCCTCCCTTCTCCTACCTAACTGGCGGACTCTGTAATTGACAGGACCGACAGCCTCTAGAACTTCATATGGACCCTGCCAATGGGCAAAAAGTTTGCTTTACTGGGTGGGAACCAGGACAAGGACCTTGTCCCCAGGCTTAAAAGATCGAACAACAGCACTTTTATCATAACTTTTTCTCTGTTGTTCCTGAGCCTCATTTACATGTTGCTGCACAATGGGCCCTATCTTTCCTAGCCTCTCATACATTTGTGACACAAATTGTACCAGATTTGGCTCCCTGGGACCTTTCTGCTCCCACGCTTCTTTTAACATATCCAAGATACCCATGGGCTGTCTCCCAAGCAATAACTCAAAGGGACTAAACCCTGTTGAAGCTTGAGGTACCTCACGGATGGCAAACATCAAATAGGGAATAAGAGTGTCCCAATCTTTTTTTTCTTGAGCCACTGCTTTCCTGAGCATGTGCTTTAATGTGCGGTTAAAGCGTTCCACCAAGCCATCTGTTTGTGGATGGTATACAGAGGTGTGAAGCGTCGTAACCCCTAGCAACTGGCACATGTCCTTCATCAGTTTAGACATGAATGGAGTACCCTGATCTGTGAGAATTTCTTTGGGTATTCTTAAGCGTGTAAAGTTCCTTAGCTATGGTGCTGGACTTTATGTTTCGTAGGGGAATTGCCTCTGGATACCTGGTTGCATAGTCAAGCACCACTAGTATATATTGGTGCCCACGTGCAGATTTTTCCAGTGGCCCCACAAGGTCCATAGCTATCCGTTCAAAGGGAACTTGTACTATTGGAATTGGATTGAGAGGTGCCCTGTACATGGGTTTGGGACAGGTTCTCTGACAAATGGGACAGGACCGGCAATACTTTTTCACTGCCATGTGTACACCGGGCCAGTAAAACCTAAGCAGAACTCGTTCCCGTGTTTTATCCTCCCCTAGGTGTCCCCGACAGACATGTGTATGTGCTGCTTTTAACACTAGGGTTACATGGACCTGAGGAACCATTAATTGTTCTACTTTATCCCCCTGTACAGTAGCAACTCTATACAGGAAATAATTTTTAACAATAAAATATGGTATACCTTCTGCAGGCTGGGCGGCTTTTGCTACCCCATTTACCGCAGTCACACTTTTGAAGGCATGTTCCAAAGTGGCATCATTAAGTTGGTCTCGAGCAAAGTCCTGCAAAGGAAATAAAATTGGTATTGCGGTCCAGTCCGTATCCTCACTGACAGGCGGGGTGGGCTCATCTGCGACATCACCGAGCAAAGCTAGTTTGGACTGTCCATGTTTCCCCGCAGGTGGATGCTTTTGTGGAACTCCTGCTGTGACTCCCAGGATGGCATTCCGGTTTGGCGGTTCCCAAAGATCGATGCCCAGATGTTGTGGATTCTTAGGCGGTTTCTTTAAGACCGGGCTTCCGACCGTTGCATCAATTGCCGGCATGTCCAGCCGGATCCGCTCACCGAGGACATCATTAAACAGTGGGAAGTCTCGCCCCAAAATGAGTGGATATGGGAGTTTAGGTGCTATGGCCGCTACCACCATAACAGTTTTGTCTTTGAGTGTGACTGGTACTATTGTTCTTTCATACTCCTCTGTCGTGCCATGTACGCAAAGAACCTTCACCTTGGGCAACCGAGAAGTTATGGTTTCGGGTAAGGCAGAGCTGGAAACCAATGAGAGTTCACTCCCCGAGTCAACCAAGGTCAGAACAAGGTTTTGGTTGGTTAGCACAGTCATCTGGAACAAACAAGGACTTCCTGATGTGGGACTCATGGTAAAACAGCTTGGAAAAGCAGGCCCAATATGTGCCACGGAACAGTCCATGGGTTCCGGTATTTTAGGACACTCTGCCTTAAAGTGGCCTTGCTCACCACATTCAAAACACTTCAGATTAGACAGCTTTGCACCTGGCCCTCTGTCCGTAGCAGTTTTGCCATTGGGCCCTGTAGCAAGGATTGTCAAACCTGGCTTTTGGTGTGGCAGCGGCTTTGGCATAAATGCAGGTTCTTTTGTCATTTGCTGTAGCGCACAAAACCTTTCTACCACGGTGGCAAGCTCTTCATAAGTTTGTGGATCTGATTGCAGAACCCACCTTTGCAAATCGCGGTTCAGCCCCCGAATGCAGTGATCTATCGCCAGAACTTCAATAATCCGAGAAGGCGAATTCTCCTCAGACTGCAGCCAATTCTTTAAAATATTAGAAAGCGCCGCCACTTGCGCTCTGAACAGTTTTTCTTTTTTCATAGCGCCATTGGTGATAGCGCTGGGCTCGGCCTGTCCCGGAAACTCCTATGCGAGCCAATATCTCAGACTTTAAGCACAGATAGTCAGAGGCCCGTTCCTCATCTAGATCCATATAAGCTCGCTGAGCTTCACCAGTCAGATATGGCGCCAGCCTCTCAGCCCAGTCTTTAGGAGGCCATTTTGCCCTTTTTGCAAGTCTCTCAAAGGACACCAGATATGCTTCTATGTCATCACCTGGCGACATTTTCTGGAGAACAGGACCAAATGGTTCATTTCTGTCATGCCTCACCTGGCTTAACTCTTCTCTTAAGAGACTTGTGTTTTCCACCTGTGCTTCGGCAACTCGTAGCATCTGAGCTTGCTGTTCTTGCTGCGCAGCCGCCACATTCACGAGGGTTCTCAGTACTTCCTCCATGTTGACGTCTGCACGGGTTGGGTAGCGGAAATTTGCTTCCCGAAGCATCCCACTTCTGACACCACTTGTGGCAAAAACCCGTTACTGCAGAAGCACACGCGAACAACTTCTTCCTTTTTGCGTAGTTTTATTGTCAGGATGGTAAATGTTTTGACACCATACAGATTTCACAGCATTTCTTGGAGACCCTAAACGCTAGCTAGACATAGCTCAGCTCTCTCAAGACCAGCCAGCTTCCCCAGCGTTGATCTCCTTGAACAAATGGCACAAACAAGCTTTTATACATGTTACTCCTCCCCCAGCCTTAGCTTGATGGACAGGTGACACACCCACCTTCCCTTTAAAAGAAAACACCCATCAGTGGCTCTGTTTGCACAGATACACCCTGTCTGTTTGCTGAGAGGAAATCATGTAAGTTAACAAACTTTAAACTACACATACGTTTTTACCTGGTTTAATCTCCACCTAGGTGCATAACTGTGCCAATGTTTTATTCTGTTTGTATACTTTCTCTGCCTCTTGTCAGAAAAATGCCTCCCTTTGTTACAATATATATATATTGTGAGAAAGTACACCATTACCATTAGGAATCGGACACAGGTATGCTGAACTGTTTAGCTGTTTATTAGCAGTTATCAGGATGGTAAAACAGCTCTAATGCTGGTACAGCAATCATATCCAGTAACAGTACACGAAAATCCCCACCACCTACATCTGGCTAGACATTACTTCCCTGTCTACTCGCTGGCCACTTACTGGCATCGGTGGTCCCACCCACACATACAGACAGTGTCTTTATCCTCCACCCCAAGCACTACAAACAAATCACAGCAAACCAAACACACCCATGTGGAACACCTGTGTGTGTGTGCTCAAAGAGGAACCTAGGGAAAACTTAACCCTGTCTGCAGCCTGCTGCTGCAGACTAACTGTGTTCCTAAGTGTTCCCTGACAGGGAACTGTGACAAATATCGCTCTTTGCCACAATATATATATATATATATATATATATATATATATATATATATATAGTGCTCGAAGTGGGCCGGTATACAGCGGTGTACCACCACTTTTTCCACTGCTGTGACTGACTAATTGGGACCTCTGTGTGTTGAGTGTATAAGCCACCTCCAGATAGTGTCTCCCTCCCCCATTGCTTCTATGAGCTGCTCCTCCTCTTGAACAGGACAATACAATCACTGTGGATTTGTCTGAAGGTATGGTTTTATTATCATGGGCACCTCCCACCAGCTCTCCACACTAGCGCTCCCCTGGTGTGCTCCGAGCTCTACATCCACCCAGAAGGCCAGGCAGGCTTACCTGGCATCAAGCTTCTCTCCCTCCACAGAGTATCCAAATCCTCCTTGCATTTTAATCTTCTACCCACGGCACTATTTGCCTGATTTTACCACCGCTAGTCTTGACTGAAAGCGGGGATCGCCAGTGATGGAGAGGCCACTGAGCTCCTGAGAGGTCCTGTCCTGCTGTGCAACACCAGTTGCTAGCCATGTGCTATTACTTTTTATGTAGTCTGCACAGTAGCTGCTGTTGCCAATGTGAGCTGATGCTCCCAATGTGTACTTGTATGAAGGTACGTGAAGTTTACCTGAGGACCCATATTAACTCCTCTATACTGCAGCCTAGTTCCTGCCACAAAGCCCCATGCTTCCTTAGCTCATAACCTGCAGCAAGCCTGCTACTATGTTTACCAAACACATCCCTCTGGTAACTACCCTGTGCGACGCTGGCATTGGTGACCCTGGCTGTCAGGTGGATAACAAATTCTCCTCTTCATCACACTGGTTCCCCTGCATCACACTGGTTCTCCTGCATCACACTGATCCTCCTTATTACCCTATCCCCCTCATTACCCTATCCCCTCTCATTAATGTGTCCCCATTACACTGTACCCCTCATTATTGGGCCCCTCATCACACTGTCTCCCTGCACACTATTCTTTACTCACTCTCTGTCATCTACTCTTCTGTAGCTGAGACGTGATGATTGTTGGTATATGGAGTACTATGCTCCGTCTCTTTTACAGCATTCCCTGGTGGTCTATTGGTGGCGGGGCAGGATTCCAATGTCCTGTTAGCAATACTGCACATTTCCAAAAGGCCGTTAAGGGGAAGTTCAGCTTTGTCGCGAGACTACCATCTAGACTGCATAGAGAACGGATGCAGCATTAGGAGCGGCGCACCTAGTATATTCTAAAGGTCCCAAAGTGCCTTTAACAGTAACTGGAGGTTCCCTACTGTGTACCAGTGTACTGTTTCCTCCCACACTCCAAAAACATACTGGTAGGTTAATTGGTTGCTAACTAATTGACCCTAGTCTGTGTGTCTGTTTGTCTGTCTCTGTCTGTGTGTATGTCTGTGTGTGTGTTAGGGAATTTAGACTGTAAGCCCCAATGGGGCAGGGACTGATGTAAGTGAGTTCTCTGTACAGCACTGTGGAATTATAGTGGCTCTATATAAATAAGTGGTAATAATAATAATAATAATAAGCTCTCATGGTCTGAGCCCATTACCATATGTCTCATATCTGTCCACACTCCATATTTCTTGTAGACCTTGTTATTTATATGCCAAGTGACTTGTTAATTTTTCTACCTTACTGTACCCATGTTACTATGTTGCTCTTTTCATGTATGTTCTATCTGTATGATTATATCAGGTGATTCAGAAACTGTGGCACTATTCAAATACATTTTAATCATAATAATGTTATGTGGGGACTGAGTGAGTTATAAAGTTAGCTATAATAGAGGAATAGAGGAGGAAGTACGATGTCAGAATCCGTTTGACCCTCTAGATAATCCCTCTCTTCATACGCCTTCTTTATCTCGAAATCACCCCTTCTGAAAAAGAAGGTAATGTCTAGTGTCCATAAAATAAGAAGAATTAAAAGAGGTAAATGAGCAGGAGAACCAAAGAAAAAATTGGAAAAATTAATGACACTTAAGAAAAATAAAAATGAAAGAAAGTGTATATGCAAAATATACAAATTAATCAGCAAATTAACTAAGAGGGAATTTAGTATGGCAAAATAAATCCCAGAGCAATAATGGAGTTGTAGAGGGAAATCAAATAGAAGGAAAAGGGAAGATTTATAATTTAAGTTCTAGAATATTAACAAAGGACGAGACATCGCTTTTAGAAACAGGTATTATTTTGCACCCACTAATGGGATCAATCACTTTGAACTATTCATAGATGTACATGAATTCTCTAGAAAGTTAACCATACAGAAAAAAATATTTTGAAAGAAAATGAGGATATAAAGAGTGTAGAAATTGATAATGAACAACCTTCAACAACTCATTCAGTTTGCGATAATATGATCTTTAAGAAAAAATCAACTTTCTATCCATCCCATATAAAATGTAACTTCTTGGAAAGTTTTAGCAAATTTGTCTAGGATGAAATGGAGAAGATAAGTGATGAACCTAAGAGATGCAAAATCATTGTAAATGAGAGGAAATCTATAAAATCTTTACAACAAGATCATAGTATAGTGATAAAACCAGCGAACAAAGGAGGGAGTGTAGTGGTGATGGATTGCCAAAAATACGAAGTATAAATATTTTGTCAACTAAGAGAAGGCAACACTTATAAAACTGTTAGGAGAGATCCAACTAATCGTATTAAGGTTAAAATTGGTTCATTGGTATATAAATATCCGGCTACTAATGCCATTACGACTCAGATAGTCAAATATTTAAAGATTGAGTCCCCAACTATCCCTACCATATATATTATTTCTAAAATTCACAAGAATCTAAATGATCCTCCAGGGAGGCCAATTATTAGGTGGATTACCATCTCCAGCCAATTGTGGTCAAGAACAAATCGCACCTGAGAGATACAGGTGATATTCTTGACAAATTGTCTACTGTAAAATGGTGCAACGATATGATATTAGTGACAGCAGATGTCAATTTGCTTTATACAATTATTAAACACGAGCAAGGTTTGTTGGCAACCAGAGATGCATTGGATCATAGTGAATATGAAGAACAACTAAAAACAGATACTTGAGAAAAAAAAATTAATCTTATATAAAAACTATATTTGCTTTAAGGGACAGCTTTATATACAGGATGTTGGCACAGCCATGGGCACCAGATTCGCCCCAATTTATGCAAATTTGTTTACGGCATATTGGGAGAATCAACAAGTATAGGGGGCCACCCATGGGAGGCGAATCTTGTGTACTGCTATAGATATATAGACGACAACCTGTTTATCTGGAAGGGTTTTAAAGAATCTTTGGACTGTTTTAAGGATATCTGAACAACAACCTTTATAATATCTTGTTGGTTTTTGATGTAAGTACTATAAAGGTCTACTTTTTAGATCTTACCATATATATTGAAAATGGGTTAATATGTACTAAAACATATTTTAAACCGGCTGATTCTAATTCTTACATACAGGCCGATAGTAAACATCATTCTAAATGAATTGGTGGTATTCCCTACCACCAGTTTAGAGGATTTAAACAGAATTGTTCTAATAAAATATATATGAAAATCAATGAAGGATATGAAAGTACAATTCCTTCAGAAGGGATATGATAAAGAAAAGATTGAGATGGCAGCAACCAAAGTGGCAATGTTAGAAATTGACAATAGGTTGGATAAGAAGTCAAATTCAATTAGGGCAACTCAAAATGACAATAGATATAAATGGGCTTTTTTAACTCAATACAGTTGGAACCATAAGAAAGTGGAAAATGTAATTAAGAAATATTGGTATATTCTCTTGAATGATCCTGTCCTCAAAGAAATATTATCCTCACAACCAATCTTTGTGTACCGGAAGGCTCCGTCTTTGAGAAATAAATTATTTAGGAGTGCCCTTCCGGGTTCTACGGAAAAAGGCCAGATTATAACTTTATGGTTCTATAGATGTGGAACCTGTAGTGCCTGTAAAACTTGTAGAAAGGGATGTAGTAAATATACTTACTTTCATGTTGGCAATCAGGAATATAAAATTCTAAATTTTATTACATGCCATACCAAAAATGTGGTATATTTGCTTGAATACTCATGCAGTCTCTTTTATATGGGCCGGACTTCCAGACCACTTAAGGTGAGATTGTCAGAGCATATAAGAAACATTAAAAAGGGATTGGAGAGTCACTCCATCCCAGCTCACTTTTTAAAAGATTTCCAGTGTTCTGAATTGCATATGAAGAACTTTTGGGGTATTTAACACATTAAACCTGATTGGCGAGTAACCAATACTTCTTCTCGATTAGCTAAAGCAGAAATTAAATGGATTCATAAGCTTATCACCAGAAGGTTTGAACCTTGAGTTCGAACTTAAATGGTTTTTGAATTAAACTAGTTCTTAGCCTCTTCGGATGGATTATATTGATATAGGGATGACTTCCAATGTGTTATAATCTCCATTCTAGTGGGTTTTTGCATAAATATTGTTTTGAGCAAAATGGTTGATATGCCTTATGATGTAAATGTATATGCTATGTGGTAAAATATGATCTGCATTAATTATAAGGATATAGATTGTTATGTATGATTTATTCCCATTCTTCATCTCAATGAAGAAAGATACAGTGTTACTGTTGATCTCACATATAGATTGTTATTTTATTTAGTATGTTGTAGATGTATTTCTATTTTCCCTTTCAATGTAGAAATATATAATGTATTATAGTTAAGTTTATTTATTCTATGTCATTGTTTTTTTGATATATAGAAATATTTATCTTATAGTTTTATTTAGAATATCCATATTTCATTTAGTATGGGATGTTTTAAAGCAAGCCACGGTTTACAAGCGAGTATTTGATTAGAGTGTTATAGAAGAATATCCATATTTCATTTAGTATGGGATGTTTTAAAGCAAGCCACGGTTTACAAGCGAGTATTTGATTAGAGTGTTATAGAAGACATTTGTTATAAAAAATACTTTACCTATCAGAACATATTTGAGTAACTAGCCTCTTTTCAGTATCGAGGCTTGAACCCGCCACTAGGCGGAAGTACTGTAATATTGGTTGTATATGTTCCATATAACTCGTTTGGATTCCAGCCCTCGATTTGAAATTGAGGCTAGGATCAGTGTCACGTGAGTGTACCAAGCCTCTTTTTGATAATGAGGCGTAGATCCGTCGATAGAGCTGTAGTACGGGGCAAATATGTCTCATAAAATTTGGTGGAAATTTCTGTCCTCCCTTTGAAATCGAGGCTTGGATTGGTGTCATGTGGGAGTACTGCAACATCTGTTAATTATCAGGATACATAAGGACGTTATCAGTGCATATATAGTAAAACCTTGAGAAAGACCTATTATACTGGGATCAAAACGCATCGGGAGGTGAGAGTGATAGAAGGTTGTTACCGTGGTCCTGGGCACAGGTTACCAGCTGTGCAGGAGGAGGTCGGCGTGGATTTGCATGCTACACGCTGTTTTCCATATGGGACTCTAGTAGGCGGCCTTGCCACTCCTATATATGCTTCATCATTTTATTTTATTATATATTTTTTTAGCTGTTTTTAAATTTCATAATAAAGGACAAAGCACTATGTTATTCCGTTCCCTCCCTCTTTTATGCATCTTATGTATATATACATGGAGTATTCTAACAATTGGATAAAAAATTGAGGACAGGAATCTAAGGAACGCAGTGTGGATTTCTATATTGGAACAGCTTTGATGTCATTTTCCATTTCCATTTGTGTAAGTGCATTTTCAAATGGGCCTTTGAGCCAAAGGTGAAAGAGATTTGTTTTATCTATTTGTACCTATAATTCCCTCTATATTTTACCTTGTGGAATTTAGTGTCTTGGGGACTTGTATATCCTACACACTTGTGGTGTTCATATGGTGAAAAGATTATTTGGACACAGGGTGAATATATACATGTTTGGATATACTGCACCATCATCTTTTCCTTTATATTTGAGGAAATTTACCTGTGTCTTAACATCATCCAAGTTATCATCTACCAAGTATACAAGTTTACTATTTGGAGGATTTAAAGAAGTGTTATTGGTGGGACAATTAAAGGTATAGTCATCCTTGTGAAGGAACATGATAGATATACCTATGGATATTTTATTATAGGTATTATCCCTTTGTGCAAGAGATCAGCGCCATGTTGCTGTATCTCTTTTTATGTATTATATGTGAAGCTGTTAGCTAATGAGGATTCTTCTAAGTGAGGATTTTTACATGCATATTAACAAATTTAGTTAGTATAGTAAGAGATTTACAAGAGATAAACAAGAGGTGAACTTTCTACCTGCAAACACTGCTACATGTGGAAAACATTGCACAATCAGCTGTGAGCTCTGATATCCTCCACCACCTGCATTGTCAACTGCCTGGACACTCCCTCTGATCTGTTTCTCACACTTATTTTTGGCTGGTGCAGTCTTAATATGACTTGTTGATTCTACTGATGCTGCTTGTATTCCCACCTATAAACCTCACTGTTGCTCCACTTAGTTTGAATTTTTAACTGGCTCCCTCTTGTCCTGTGGACTTACATAACCAGCTCAGTGCACCTTGTATTATGCCTTGTGTTATACATTTGCCTTCATATCCATGCCTAATGTCACTGTTTAATCTAACTGTTTTTCTGAACACACCCATCTGGTATCTCTACTGTCCTAACTGCTTCCTATTCCCTGGCTCATACTTTACATCTTTTCTTCAGCTTCGCTCTCCTTCTACCACTGCACTCTCTCGCTTTACTCACCTTTCAAGTTCTCACTATTTCCTCACTTCACTTGTAAGCCATTTCCATCCTTGATTTCTGTATTACTTTCAACTGTCTATTCCACACCTTCTCTAGCTTTATCATAATTTGCTCCTCTCTCACTTCTGACCTCTCCTTCTATCCCCATGCTTCCCTTGTCCAACCTTTCCATATTCTTCCTCCTCCTCACTCCCCCTCTCCATTCCCATCCCCCTTCCTATTTAACTCCTCTCTTCTCTTCTGTGTCTCTGTGCCGCTCATCTGCCCCTCCACCATCTTTCCCTCTCTCCTCCTTTTCCCCACTCACGCCCTTTTCCTCTTGTCCCCTTCGCTGCTCTACTCTCAGCATCAGTCTGTTCCTACCTACCACCTTCCTCTCTTTCCCTCTGGGAAATTTATTCCCTCACATCACTCCTTTCTTCTGCCTCTCCCATTTATATACTCCCTTATCTACCCCATCTCTACTCCTACCCCACCTCTTGCTCCCCAGCCCCTCGTCTCCTGTCTGATGACAAGTCCCCTCTTATTTCTGCTTCTTGTCCAATTCCAACCCTATCTCCCTGTCATGCCCCTCGCTCCATATCATACACACCATTGCAGTTGAGCAACCCCAGCAATCTCATCCACATCTCATCTCTTCCCTCTCTTCCTCTATCCTCTGGTCTCTGGAATACCAGGTCAGTCTGTAACAAATTGACCTTTATCCATGATCTCTTTCTCTCTAGATCCTTCAACCTGCTTGCGATCACTGAAACCTGGCTATTCACTGAGGACACTACCTCTCCTGCTGCGCTCTCTTTCGGGGGCTTGTCCTTCTCCCACACACCTAGACCTGGGGACCGGCAAGGTGGTGACATCGGTATACTTCTATCCTCCTGCTGCTCTTTTTGGGTTCTTCCCCCTGAGCCCTCCCTCTCTTTTTCCACCTTTGAGGTACACTCTATAAGCCTATTCCACCCAGTCCACCTCCATGTTGCTGTTATCTACCGTCCTCCTGGTCCTGTCTCTCAATTGCTTGATCACTGTGCCACCTGGCTCCCTCACTTTCTCTCCTCTGACATTACCACCCTCATCTTGGGGGACTTTAATATCCCTATAGTCAATCCATCAGACCCTGCTGACTCCAAACTTCTCATCCTCTTCTCCTCCCTTGGTCTCTCTCAATGAACCTCCTCTCCCTCCCACCAAAGTGGCCACTCCCTTGATCTGGTTTTTTCACACCTCGGTACTGTCTCTGACCTCATTAATTCACCATTTGCGCTCTCGGACCACTCTCTTTTAGCATCTCTCCACCCCTCTCACCGTCCCCATCCCCCAAGGTTACTCTCATCAGGCATAATCTTGACACAGTTGATATTGCCACATTCTCCTCCTCCCTGGGCTTGCTCCTCTCCCCATCACCACTTGCCCCAATGAGGCTGTCTCCTTTTACAAGTACACTCTTACCACTGCACTTGAATCTGTCACCCTGGAAGTCACCATAAAGCTTTGTCGGTTCCCGTCTCAACCGTGGCACTCAAAACTTACCCGCTTTCTTCAAAAATGTTCCCGCAGTGCAGAACGGCTCTGGAGAAAGTCACGTACTCATGCTGATCTTACAGTTCAAGTTCATGCTTGCGTCTTCCAGTTCGGCCCTATCACTCTCTAAACAATCCTTGTTTAAGGCTCTCATTTCTTCCCAATCATCCAACCCCCGTTGGATTTTTGCCATCTTCAAATCCCTCCTCACCCCTCCCCCTCTCCCACTTCCCCCACGCTCTCTGCTGTCGACTTTGCTTCCCACTTCACCTGCAAGATTGAGTCACTACCTCATGACACCTCCCAGCAGTCCCTACTTACCCCACCCTATCCCCCCTCCCTGCCCACTCTGTCCCCATTCCCACCCTCCTCTGCACCTGCTATCTTCCTTTCTCCCCTCCCCACTAGCTAGCTCACCCTCCTTCTCTTACTTCACTCCGCTATCTGCAGATGAAGTCCATACCCTTCTCCCTTCTCTCTTCCTCACCCCCTCCACTTGCCAACAGGACCCAATCCCCTCCCACCTCCTCTGCTCCCTCTCTCTTGAAGCCTGCCCCCACTTTGCCCACCTCCTCAACCTATCCCTCTCCTCTGGAATCTTTCCCTACTATTTAAAACATGCAGTTGTCTCCCCCATACTTAAGAAACCGTCCATTGATCCCGCCTCTCTCTTTAATTACCGCCCTATTTCGCTTCTTCCATTTGCCTCCAAACTCCTTGAACGGGTTGTCTACATCTGTCTCACCTCCTTTCTCTCTTCTCAGTCACTCTTTGACAAGCTCCAATTCTTTTTTTCGTCCCCTCCACCCCACCAAAACTGCCCACACTAAGATCACTAATGATCTTCTCCTCGATAAATCCAAAAGACACTACTTTCTTCTTATCCATCTTGACCTCTCTGCTGCCTTCGATACCATTGACCACGCACTCCTTTTGCAAACTCTCAAATCTATAGGCCTCTGTAACACCGTCCTCTCCTGGTTTTCCTCTTACCTCACCAACCGCTCCTTTTCAGTCTCTACATATGACTCTACATCCCCCCCTCTTCCCTTACCTTTTGGCGTTCCCCAAGGCTCCATTCTTGGCTCCCTGCTTTTTTCCCTCTACACCTTCTCCCTTGGTGTCCTTATCCGCTCCTTTGGCCTCCAGTACCACCTCTATGCTGATGATACCCACATTTGTCTTTCATCCTCTGACCTCAACCCTTCCCTTCTGTCCCGTGTCTCCTGCTATCTCTTGGCCATCTCATCTTGGATGTCCCAACGCTTCCTTAAACTCCATATTTCCAAGACTGAGCTTATTGTCTTCCCCCCTTCCAGGACTCTCCCACCTCCCCCTCATTATTTCTGTTAATAACACTACCCTAGTTTCTGTCCCTCTAGTCCGATGCCTTGGGGTCATCCTTGTTTCCTCCCTCTCCTTCAACCCAAACATTCCCTCTCAAAATCCTGCTACTTCCACCTTCAGAATATATCCAAGATACGCCCCTTTCTCACCACGGAAGCCACAAAAACCCTTGTTTACTCCCTTGTAATCCCTCGTCTTGACTACTGTAACCTGCTTCTCTTTGGACTACCTGATTCTCACCTTGACCCTCTTAAGTCTATCCTCAATGCTGCTGCTCACCTCATTTTTCTCTCCCACCGCTCTATCTCTGAGGTCTCCCTCCAACATCCCCATGGCCTACAGAATTAAATTTAAACTCCTCACCCTCACCTTTAAAGCTCTTAATCAACCCCCCCTCCCTACATCTCCTATCTCATCTCTACCTACACTCATAGCCACCCCCTCCGCTCTGCCTGTGACCACCGCCTCACTACTTCACTGATCACCTCTTCCCACTCCCTTCTCCAGGACTTTGCCCAGGCTGCTGCCCAGCTGTGGAACGATCTTCCACGTTCAATCCAGTTAGCAGCTACTCTCAAAGGCTTCAAGCGTGCTCTTAAGACTCATTTCTTTATTCAAGTCTATCAGTCCTCTTAACTCCCTTGTCCCAGCCACCTCCCCCAGTTAGTACCACCCTATTTGTGTCTCCCCTTTCCTTTAGGATGTAAGCTCTCAGGAGCACGGCCTTCTTTCCTTGTGTGCTCCTTCTACTATTCCTTCACCCTCTGTACCTCTTGACTTGCTTCCCTAGCCCTGTTTTCTTAAGCTTCTGCCTGCTTCTCACTGATTTCTACCATCACTTTCACTCATTGTCTCAGAAATAATTTGAGTTGCATTACCATGTAACCTGTGTTTGTGTGTGTGTATGTGTATGTGTGTGTGTATATATTTCTATATTTCTATATTTTTGTTCTTCATATTTTGTTCTTTATGTATCATGTTGTGTCATGGGTCACTGTTTTCTGTAAATGTCACGTGCGGTGCTGCAGACCCTTTGTGGTGCCTTATAAATGAAAGATAATAATAATAATAATAATAATAATAATATATGTTTCCTTGAAGGGAAATTGGGTGGAACCCTTGACAATATAGGTATTGGCTGCAGATTTATTGTGCGCGGCTAGTCACCACTACTTTTTTTTATCTAGGGTTGCACGCATGTATAGCAGTTTACCTAAGCATACAGGTGTAAGACGTTTGACAAAGTAAAAGTATAAAGTGTGATTTAACGTAAATGCTTTGAAAATTGTTTGACAGTGTCGTTTCCAGAGCTAACAGCAAAGCTATCAGGGTTTGTCTGAAGTGAAGAGTACTTACAGTACACTTGCAGAGAGCTCCCTTTAAAGGCAAGGTGGTAGTGTCACCTTTTCATCAAGCTAGTACTGTGGGAGCAGTGTAAAGTATAAAAACTGAATTGTGCAATGAAACCAGTGCCTGACAGTGGCTGGTGTCTAGACAGAAGGACTATGTTTAGTCAGAGTTAGATTGCCTGGAGTCATCTTGATGGAAAGTGTGCTCTTTATCTTGATTGTGACTTAAACAATTAAAGCACAATTTATATAGCAAGTAGTTGTCTGTATGTGCATCACCAGAGGGGTGCCTGTTTCATTGTCACAATCTGCCTCCTGCAGCTCCTGTCTGCCAAGAGCTATGTTGAACTTGTTGCATTAATAGGTATCCAGCTTGCAGTTCCACCAAAGGGGCCACTGTGGAACTTAGACATCTCTCCTACCTGCCAGAGCTAGGCTCATTAGTCCAAGATGCTTAGCACCTGTTCCTGGCCTATATAAAGCTGCTTGTCATAGCAGCCTTTGCCAGTTCATCTGTTGCCATTACCTGTGCTGCTTTTCCTGTTTGTTATCCTGATTGATCTCCTGGTACTGGCCTCTGCTCATCCCTCCCTCTTAGCACCTGTTCCTGTGACCCCTGACTTAGCTCTGATTGTGATTATGCACCTGCTTCTCCCTAGTATCGTGGTGGACTGTCTGGCTCTGATCCCTGGCTCGTTTGACTCTGCAGTGTATTGCTTACCCAGTTATTCCAACACCCGTGTCTGCAGTAGTTACACCATCATGTCTCCCGAGTCCTGACACCCATGACTCTTCCGGTGCCTCGTGTCTCCTGAGTTATCCAGGTATCCTGATAACCATGATTTCATCTGCCTCTCCAGTCTCAGTACCAGACTTGTCTTCTGGCCTCTCCGAACTCTTGAACTATATTATTGCCATTATCTGCATCTGTTGTTACTGAGTTCTCTTGCTATTATTGCCTTACCCTACCAAATTGCATCCTGAAACCTGTGTACTGGTGTTTAATAAAAACCACTTTGTTCACTACGCTTTCTCAGTGGTCTTATATTGGGAATCTTGACAAAAAAATACATATGCAGCGGGTGAAATAAGTATTGAACACATTGACATGTTTCTCAGTAAATATATATTAATGTGGCTATTGTAATATAATTTACACCAAATGTTAGCAACAACCCTTGCAATCCACACATGCAAAGAAATCAAATCATAGATGTCCATAAATTAAGTATTGTGTAATAATGTGACATGACATAGGGAAAAAGTATTGAACACATGAAGAAAGGGAAGTGCAAAAAGCATGGAAAGCCAAGACACCAGATGAAATCTATCAGTAATAAGAAAGCAATCCTGGCAGCTGGTTCAGCCACAACTGATGGCATATAAAAAGGTGTCTTATTACGAAGGTGCCACACAAGAAACATCTCATGATGGGTAAAAGCAAAGAGCTCTCTCAAGACCTTTGCTACCTTATTGTTGCAAAGCATGCTGATAGCATTGGTTACAGAAGGATCTCTAAACTGCTGAATGTTCCAGTGAGCACATAATCCGTAAGTGGAAAGAACATCATTTCACCATAAACTGGCCACGACCAGGTACATCTCGCAAGATTTCTGACAGAGGAGTGAAAAAAATTATCAGAAGAGTTGTCGAACCAAGGACCACTTGGTGGAGAGCTTCAGAAAGATCTGGGATTAGCAGGTACAATTGCTTAAAAAAAAAAACAATAAGTAATGCACTTAACTGCCATGGCCTGTATGCACGCTCACCACGCAAGACTCCTTTGCTGAAGAAAAACATGTTGAAGCTCGTTTAAAGTTTGCTGAACAACATTTGGACAAGCATGTGAGAATATAGTGTATAATATTCTGGGAGAATATAGTGTGGCTAGATAAGAGCAAAATTGAACTCTTTGGATGCCATAATACACAACATGTTTGGAGGAGAAAATGCATTGCACATCACCCCAAAAACACCATACCAACAGTGAAGTATGGAAGTGGGAACATCATGGTGGGCTGTTTTTCTGCACAGGGTACTGACATACTGTATGTTATTGAAGGAAGGATGAATGGAAAAATGTACTAAGACATTCTTGATGAAAATCTGCTGCCAACTACCAGGATGCTGAAGATGAAACGAGGGTGAACATTTCAGCAAGACAATTATCCCAAACACACAGCAGAGGACACTCAATTGGTTTCAGAGAAAGAAAATAAAGCTGCTAAAATGTCCCAGCCAATCACCTGACTTGAATCCAGATCAAAATCTAAGGAAAGAACTAAAGATCAGAGTTCACAGAAGAAGCCCGCAGAACCTTTAAGATTTGAAACTTGAGAAAAGGGGTTTAGCAAACCAATTTTGAGCAGCTCATGTCATTACTGCAGTCGCCTACACAGCAGTTATGGCAAAGTTCTCAGTTAAATCAACTGACAGAATCACTGTAGAATCACCATATTATAATATGTACATGTCACTCCTGAGGATCTGTCCATACTCAGACTGGTTGTGTCTCTGGAGATAGGCTGGTGACTATCTACACAAAGCTGGGTGGCATGATTATGTTCCTTTGCATGTAGGTGAAAGAACAGGAACAGGTGGTGATAAACTAGCAGAGAAGACCAGTCAGTAACTGAATCTCTGAACCCGGAATGGAACAGAAATACTTGAACCGGAATGCTGCATGACAGAACCGAAATGCCAGAACCGGACTAGAGCCGGAATGCAGACTGCACTGTCTGAACTGGAACACCAGAAAGGATTGCAGACTTCTGGGAACCAGGTTGGCGTTTGAAATAACAAAGTTTCACTGGTAACAGGTAAGGGCTCCAGGAAGTCCTTTTATAGTAGTGTTGATTTCCTATTGGAGACTGCAGTCAGCTGGGCAGAAGCAGCACTCAGAGTTGCTGAGATGGTTTGAATGACCATATCCAAGATGGCAGCTCTCAGGAACTGGTTTTGGAGGGAAACCTGGAGTGGAAGCTGCTATTCCTTGACTGGCTGGGAGGAATCATGTGACCAAATCCAAAATGGCAGCACCCATACCCTGATTTTGGAGGGATCTCTGGAGTGGAGCCAGACTGGGCAGCATCTTGCAGAGAGATCTGAAACCAGCAGAACCTGAGGAACGCATGGACAATTTGGATAGACAGCGAAGAGGTAAGTGACAGGACCTGAGGGCCTGGTGTGTGACAGTACCTTTTTATATAACCAATCAAAAATTTTAATAGCAATTCTTTAAAAACAAACAAATAAACAGTAATGTAATTACATTACCTTAGCAATTTGACCTTTTGTATTGTATGTTTAAATTTCCCCAACAAATAGACTATGTTCACATTTGCAAACATGTTTAATGCACAATTTATATACGTTTAATATGTGGTTAGATGCATTTACAAACTTGTTCAGTCTACATTTTTTTAAACATGCATCTTGTTCCTACCAAACGCAGATGGAAACGCTGATATAAGTACTTCTTAACTACTTGCATGTACAGTACACTCCCAATGATATGAATGTAACTTTTCAACTGCATTGATGCACATCAGATACATGGAGTGGAAGCATTCAAAACAATGCACTGCAGCACGACCCAAGTTAAAGGCATGCATGTAGACACACAATTATGTACCAGCTCATGTGCTACAATGATTTTTATTTTAACTTTTGTATTCATACACTAAACTTGCATTAAAATGTATCTTAAACATAGAATTTTAATGCCTGTGTGTTAATAGCTTTAATGACATAAATTGACACACATACTTAAAGACATTTGTATCTTAAGCATTAAAATCTAAGGTGGTAATATTAAACAGTGCTTATGTAGTGTCTCCATGTAGCAATTTAATAATAAAGATAATGCATTAATATAATCAGTGATAAATCACTTTCACAACTAAGGTTGGTGTTAGACATGAGCTTTGGATGCTAGGCTTTACCACCTGGAAATCACAGTTGCATAGTCAGTCTTTAGAAAATCATCATTGTATTAAAGATTTCCAGTAGCAAACACCCAGACTGGGAGCCCTATGCATAATTTGCTTCAATACAAAAGACATTGCCATAACCTGTGTGATGTTTCTAGATGAGGCAAATTCTCTATTATACTTAAACCAACATTAGCATTTTGTTTGTTTCTTACACCATCTGTGTGATGTCTAACACATTTGTTTCTTATTCAATCATGTCATTATTATTGGCCGTTTTAGTATCACAACACATGTGTTACTTTCACTTAGATCTGCTACATTGGTTTGTTTGTGTTTCAAGGTAAATAGTAAAGATGAGTTGCTAGACCACCCCAAATCTCTTCTAATAGTATAGCTTTACAGTACAAATAGAATGTGTGTGGAAGGAACTTGTAATACTGTGATTATGGAATTTGCAAATAGAATAGCAACTTCTGCATGACCTATAGTCTAGAGCGTTGATATATTTTGCACATACATAGTGCTTTGTGTCTTACACATCAGTGTCTGATACACTGTAAGTAATGATCTCTGACTGCTGTCAATCATCCGCAAATGCCACTGGTCACGTGCAGTGTTTTTGCAGGCAGCCGCGGATGGCTGTAACAGCAAACACATTTATTTGCATACCGTTGAACTCGAGGTCAGTGGCTTCATTAAGCCAGCTTGATATTTCTCTCTGCCATAGTTGGCAGATTTATATTGCTTGGCAAGTGGCATTCATTTTAGAGTTTTCAGAACAAACATATATTTCATGCTGTAAAACCACAAAGCACAAGCTAGAGGCATGTCTAAAGCTGCACAGCTAGAAGTGCTTGCACACAACAAAAGTGACATTTTACTTTATGAAACACGGAATCAGTATAGAATTTTTCAACTTTAATCTAAATATACTGTGTAGCTCTATTTAAAAGTGTTATGTTGTCAATTATTATCAAGACACATTTCAATGCTGCAGTCCATGACTAAAGACTGGCCTGCTTGTCTATGTCTGGCAATATTTTAATAGCTCCAAGTAACTTCTACAATTTAGGAGATGATAAGCCACTCACTAGGCTCCTCTTGCAAAAGTGGTAACATGATGTATATAAGAGAATAAGTCTGTAAACCACAAACACTACCCAGCTACATAGATGTGACTGCTCTGGCCATGACAATGTAACATATGTATCCATGTCAGTTCAGTTTCCATTTCCAAGTCTGTACATGTGCTGATCCGCTGTTTGAGCCAATTTCAGAACTGGCTGAATTGATTTAATCATCTCCACTCCTAAAGCACAGCTGACACAAGCAGGTTTGACCATATGATTTCTGCATAAAGTCCACAATGCTGCAGCACTAGAAATTCGTTGTTTTATAGAAGTTTGTAATTAAGATTTGATGGGTGTTACGTGATAATTACAACTTATTGTAAAATATAAAAAAAATCACTTAATGCCTTAGCCAGATTATTTCAATGCAATGGATTAACTTGATTTGTTGGTTTAACGGAGCTTGTGAATGCCTAGGTCTGTCTAGAAAGTTTAAATGGATTTAAGCTTTTGTTTATTATTACATTTCAAAAACAAATCAATGATTATTATTTAAATGCCATTACATCTTCAACAGCGCTGACATCATAAGTGTGATGTGACAGAAGTAGACTTGGCTATGAAGAAATGTATTTGGTTTCCAAACTGCCTTCCCTGCATAACTGGGAAGTCATCACAGTTGCATATGACGAATGTGGGGAAAAATAAAAATTTGCATGTTAAATGAGATATCATGCTGAGAGATTGGTCACTACAGTCTGTAGATCCTTTTACTGGCAGTGACAATATTAAAGTGTTTGTAGTGTTAGCACGTTGTTGGCAGGGGTTTTGGAACAAACATGGTTGAATGTAGATAATAACAGTTTTATTGAATTTTCCCTTATTGTCCATTAAGACATTTCTACTATCCTATATTGAAACTGCATCATTAAACAATCCCAACTACATGGCACTATCTTTTTACTCTTTAAATTAAGGTTATATGCTTAATTTAAATATTTAACATCACTATTCATTCATAGTATGCTGTCACATAATTGGTTAAAATCTAGCTGCATTTTGTTTTAAATCTAACAGAAAAAAATAATTTTGTGACTATCAATTGATTATATCTTGGTCTTAAGTACTAAACAGATTTACATTGTTAAATTTTCTGGAGCCAATTTGTTGTTCTGCAACTGAAGTAGAACAGATTTGTCAGTATGACTCTATCTATGCACACTACTGCAGCACTATAAATTAAATATTTCATAAAAGGGTGCAATTGAGATTTAATGAGAGTTACGTGTTAATTGTCAACTGATTGTAAAATCATAATAATCCCTTAATGGGGATATTTAAGTATTTAAGTAGAAGATTCAGTTTCTACGGAGATAACCTGAAATGACTTGAAACAACCATTGTTAATGTTTTGCAGTACCTAATATGTCCTAAAACATCTAGGGCCTGAGTCATTAAGGAGAGTAAAGCAAAAAAAAAAAAAAAAAAGGAGTAACGTTGCACCTTGGCAAAACCATGATGCATTGGAGGGGGAGGTAAATTTGAAATGTGGGGACACATTTATTGTTAGGATGGGGAATGTCCTAGATCAACTGCAAATGTCAGTGTAAAATTAAGCTATCAAATATTTGTGTGCTACATGAAAAAGAAGCCAGAATTTTCCATATGTGCAAAATAATAAGCTAATTTGTATTCCTTGCATTGTAACATGGTTTGTCCAAGATCAAATTTACTTTTGCCTTGCTCTCCTTATCGACTCAGGCCCATAAAGTAAATTGCTGAAAATGAGAAGCATAAAATCTGATTATAATACACAGGCTTGTATTAGAGAATTACATTATTCACCTATAGCTGATATAAACAATTGGAGGTGGTTAATAGTATGTTTGAAGTATTTTCTGTTTCATTTTCAAAAAAAACCAAATGTAACAAATGTAACCAAAGACCATTAATTATTTTAGTGCTGCACAAACATCAAATATACAGTAAAACTATATGTTTAATGAATATGACATTGATGAACAAGAAATTTGTGTGGTGTCATAAGATATCAAATGGATATATAATACTCATGCATATATTAAGAAAACTGTATTGGAAACTCCTTATGTTTAATAACTCATCTTGTATACTGACAAAAGCATTCATATTTATTTTTGTCCCGTGCTAAAATGTTGGTGTTATACACACATAAAAGTATTTTTGTGTGTATATGAATATAAGTCAAGTGCCTAACCTTTTAGCTTAAGCAAGAGCTTAATCTCTTCCTACACTCCGGTATCTGCAGATGAAGTCCATACACTTCTCTCTTCCTCACCCCCCTCCACTTGCCCACAGGACCCAATCCCTTCCCACCTCCTCCGCTCCCTCTCTCTTGAGGCCTGCTCCCACCTTGCCCACCTCCTCAACCTATCCATCTGCTCTGGAATCTTCCCCTCCTCTTTTAAACATGTTCTTGTCTCCCCCATACTCAAGAAACCGTTCCTTGATCCCGCCTCTCTCTAATTGCCACCCTATTTTGCTTCTTCCTTTTGCCTCCAAACTCCTTGAACGGGTTGTCTACAACTGTCTCACCTCCTTTATCTTTTCTCACTCACTCCTTGACCAGCTCAAATCCGGTTTCAGCCCCCTCCACTCCACTCCACTGAAACTGCCCTCACTAAGATCAATAATGACCTTCTCCTTGCTAAATCCAAAAGACACTACTCCCTTCTTATCTTTCTTGACCACTCTGCTGCCTTCAATACCGTTGACCATGCACTCCTTTTGCAAACTCTCATATCTATAGGCCTCTGTCCTCTCCTGGTTTTCCTCTTACCTCACCAACCGCTCCTTCTCAGTCTTTACACATGACTCTACATCCCTCCTCTTCTATTACCTGTTAGCGTTCCCCAAGGTTCCATTCTTGGCCCCATGCTTTTCTCCCTCTACACCTCCTCCCTAGGTGTCCTAATCCACTCCTTTGGCCTCCAGTACCACCTCTATGCTGATGATACCCAAATTTATCTTTCATCTCATTACATCTCCCCTTCCCTTCTGTCTCGTGTTTCCTGCTGTCTCTCAGCCATCTCATCTTGGATGTCCCAATGCTTCCTTGAACTCAATATCTCCAAGACTGAACTTATCGTCTTCTCCCCTTCCAGGACTCTCCCACCCCCCTCTTTTTTCTGTTAATAACACTACCCTCGTCTCTGTCCCTCAAGTCCGATGCCTTGGGGTCATCCTTGATTCCTCCCTCTCCTTCAATCATCATCATCATCATCAGTTATTTATATAGCGCCAACATATTCCGTAGCGCTTTACAATTGGGGACAAACGTAATAAACTAATAAACAAACTGGGTAAAACAGACAAAGAGGTGAGAAGGCCCTGCTCGCAAGCTTACAATCTATGGGACAATGGGAGATTGACACATGAGGTTAAGTATACATTTTGCATCTTGGCCCAGCCAGACTGCAAAGGTAGGGTGACTCATAAGCTAAATGATCCTGTCACACAATAATGTTGGTCCGGGGGTAGTTGTCTTGTGTGAAATTGTGTAACAGGCTAAAGGTAGTGAGGTTAAGATGGTGGTTGAGGAATATTATACGCTTGTCTGAATAGGTAGGTTTTCAGAGAACGCTTGAAAGTTTGTAGAACAGAGGAGAGTCTTATTGTGCGAGGGAGAGAGTTCCATAGAGTGGGTGCAGCCCGAAAAAAGTCCTGTAACCGGGAATGGGAGGATGTAATGAGGGTGGATGAGAGACGCAGATCTTTTGCAGAACGGAGTTGCCGAGTTGGGAGATATTTTGAGACAAGAGAGGAGATGTATGTTGGTGCAGCCTTGTTGATGGCCTTGTAGGTTAGTAAAAGTATTTTATATTGGATTCGGTAGAAGACAGGCAGCCAGTGTAGAGACATACAGAGTGATTCAACAGAGGAATAGCTATTTGCAAGAAAAATCAGTCTTGCCGAAGCATGCAAAATAGATTTTAGGGGTTTGAGTCTGTTTTTGGGAAGACCAGTAAGGAGGGAATTGCAATAGTCAATGCGGGAGATGATTAGTGCATGAATTAAGGTTTTAGCAGTGTCTTGTGTGAGATATGTGCGGATTCTGGAAATGTTCTTTAGATGTATGTAACATGATTTAGATATAGAGTCAATGTGGGGAACAAAGGATAGGCGTGAATCAAGGATTACACCTAGGCAGCGAGCTTGTGGGGTGGGATTTATGGTCATGTTATCAACAGAGATAGAAATGTCAGGTATGCTCTTGTTGGCGGGTGGGAATATTATTAACTCTGTTTTAGAAAGATTAAGTTTGAGTTGACGAGAGGACATCCAAGATGAAATGGCAGAAAGACAGTCAGTTACACGGGACAACACAGATGTCGAGATATCAGGAGAGGATAGATAGATTTGGGTATCATCCGCATAGAGATGATACTGAAAGCCAAAGGAACTTATTAGATTTCCAAGAGAAGCGGTATAGATAGAGAACAGCAGAGGACCTAGCACCGAGCCTTGTGGTACTCCAACTGATAGGGGAAGCGGAGCAGATGTGGCTCCAGAGAAATTAACAGTGAAAGAGCGATTAGAGAGGTAAGATGAGAACCAGGATAGAACTGTGTCTTGAAGACCTAGGGATTGCAGCGTTTGTATGAGAAGAGAGTGGTCAACTGTGTCAAATGCAGCCGAGAGATCAAGGAGAATTAGGAGAGAGTAATGGCGTTCAGTCTTAGCAGTGATCAGATCATTAACAACCTTGGTCAGCGCAGCCTCACATTCTGTCTCTCTCAAAATCCTGCTACTTCCACCTTCGGAATATATCCAATATACATCCCTTTCTCACCAAGGAAGCTACAAAAACCCTTGTTCACTCGCTTGTGATCTCTCGCCTTGACTACTGTAACCTCCTTCTCTCTGGCCAACTGACTCTCACTTTGACCCTCTTAAGTCTATCCTCAATGCTGCTGCCCGCCTCATTTTTCTCTCCCGCCTCTCTATCTCTGCTGTCTCCCTCCAACAGTCACTACATTGGCTCCCCATGGCCTACAGAATTAAATTTAAAATCCTCACCCTCCCCTTTAAAGCTCTTAATCAATCCTCCCCTCCCTACATCTCCTATCTCTTCTCTACATACACTCCTAGCTGCCCCCTCCGCTCTACCTGTGACCGCTGCCTCACTACTTCACTGATCACCTCTTCCCACTCCCATATCCAGGACTTTGCCGGGGCTGCTTCCCAGCTGTGGAACAATCTTCCACGTTCCATCAGGGTAGCATCTACTCTCAAAAGCTTCAAGCTTGCCCTTAAGACTCATTTCTTTATTCAAGTCTATCAGTCCTCCTCCTAACTACCTTGTCCTGGCTCTCTCCCCCAATTAGTACCACTCTTTTTGTGTCTCCCCTTTCCTTTAGGATGTAAGCTCTCAGGAGCAGGGCCCTTTTTTCCTTGTGTGCTCCTTCTACTATTCCATCAACCCCTGTACCTCTTGACTTGATTCCCTAGCCCTGTTTTCTTAAGCTTCGGCCTACTTCTCGCTTATATCTACCACCACTTTCACTCATTGTCCCATAAATAATTTGATGTGCATTACCATGTTACCTGTGTGTGTGTGTGTATATTTTTGTTCTTCATTTTTTTGTTCTTTCTGTATCATGTTGCGTCATGGGTCACTGTTTTCTGTATGTCATGTACGGCCCTGTGGACCCTTTGCAGTGCCTTATAAATTAAAGATAATAAGAAAAATAATAAAATCTCCATGAATCAATCTCATGTGACAGGAGAGAAATGTGTCCCATACCTCACAAAATTTTAGCAATCATAATGTGGGGTGGAGATATAATAAGCCCCACCTACTAACCGCACACATCACACCTAGGTCCACCAAACTACATTTCAAGAAACCGCACTCACTTTCAGGGGTGAATTCAATGCCCCCCAAATTAGCGCGGCATTAAAGCTGCTTCCGTTATTACGGTAATATTAACTCGTCTTTCTGCTCCCAGCTCAGGGAGCTTCGAGCAAAAGCCGGTGTTGAAACTACCGTAATGGTAATTAAGCGCAGACTGCATCACTTTAACAGTAACACAGCCAATTGAATACTCCCCTCAGATGAGGTTCATGTTTTTTAGATCTCCTTTGCTCAATGTTTCTCCATGGTAGAGATTCACTTGTTATTAATGTGACACCTTGCTTAATTTTCCAGGTTTGAGGATGAGTCTAATACAAACATAACACTTTATATTCTCTTACCATTAAATATCTTTTTTATATTTTTTTACATATTCTCTTTATCTTTGCCTAACAGGTTCAGGCTGCAATAATTAATTTGTAAACATTGGAGTGGTGCAAAGTTATTAGTGGGGTATTATGGAAACCTAGCATGCATTAAAGTACTGCACATCTTCCAAAATGTATTAAGGATCATAGGTGAACAAAACTGAAATTAAAATATCTGTGCCTACAAAGCAGATTAAGTAAAGTTAAAGTTGAGTAAAAATTGCCCAAACTACAAATAATTCATATTGCATGGTCAGGAAGAAAGCTGATTTAAGATTAGATGCTTTTTGTAGCTTATTAGTCTGTGTGTCCCTCAATTGCTATCAATGGGACAACCAAATATGGAATGTATAATACCAGCTCCACTTGTGCATGATGGGAGTTACATACAACCAATAATCCTGACTAATAATGCCATGCCACTGATATGCTCAAACCAGACCTAATTTACACGCAACATGACTATATGAGACCACGGTCATGTTCATGGTAGGCCATGAATCTTTTGGATACTGGTATCACACCTCAAAATTTGGGAACTAGCCCCCAATATGTGGCCTGCTAACAGTCAATGATATTAAAATCTACACTATATTTTCACATAATTAGCTGTAAGACTAGCTTTTAAAAATCATTATTACAATATTACTGGCAGTGGCAGCTTTTATAAAGCCCTCTAGCAGGCTTCATAATAGTTTAGGACACAGGCACTGGTTTAAATTATGATATTCAAGATGTCACAATTTTTTCTGAAAGTAAATATATGGAACACCAAGAAACCCAGCAAAACCACATCCCAATATATTAAAAGGATTGTTCAGTTTGGGACAACTCCTTTATTAGTGGAAATATGGAGCCCTGCAGCATTCCCCATGTGTTACAAAACAGTGTGAACTACTGGATATTATTGTGCAGGCAGTGATCCCAGGGGAGAGTCGCCCCAATGAACTTTTTCAATTAGTAATGATGAAAAGTTGTCCTAAAGTGGAACTTTAAATGTACCTTTTAAAATGTCTGAACAGGATGAGTTGAATCACTGAGCTTCCAGAAAGTCTGACTTTGTTTTTAAAGTAGTAAACCTAGTCCATCTTTTTTAATAAAGGCTTCATACTGCTGACTAACCACGAGTCAGACTTCAATGGCGAGACATAGCTCCATTACAAGTTTATTAGGATCACGGGGGTCAGCCCCTCAGGGTCTTTCAGCTGGGAACAATCCTACACATTCTATGGCCTAAGTGCTGAAAACAGCTCGTTTCTAAGAGCAAAGTTTTTGCAAAAAGCTTTGTCATGTCCCTGGGGTCCAATAAAACAAGCAATACGTTTCACAGTAACAGTATGTATTAAAAAGGCATCATATGAAGAAAGACATAGGAATGTACATACAGCATGTGTCTGTGAAATAATGTATGCAAGAAATGTTAGTAAACCTGTAAAATAAGCCACAAAGTAATAAAATTCACAAAAACAAAATAAATGTACAAAGTAAAATATGAAAAAGTATTGATACATTTAAAACAGTGTAAAAATCTATGTATGTGTACTACTAAGTGTATATACTATGGGGACAAATATTGTCTTTTTCCAGATTTCTTAGATAGTTAAGTAAAACAACATATTTCTGGAACTGAATACACAGTGCTCCCTCTATAATCCCCCCTCCGTGAAACTTTAACCTCACTTATTACTAGGTATATTCTATACACTAAAGTACATTAACATGTCACACTCATTATAATACCACCGTCTTAATCACACCAGATATGAAATATATTTGAAGCGGGCAATGTAAAGTGCTGTATAATCTAATAATATATATATATATATATATATATATATGAAAAAGTTTGTTTGTTTGTAGGTGAATATCTTCAACACCTCTGCACCAATTTGGATGAAACCAGCGCGAGGTGGTCCAGTGGGATCCCAGACAGATGTTAGGTCGGACCTCCCGTTGGTGTCCACTGGCCAGAACTTTGACACGCCAAGCTTGATCTCAGCCTTCCACAGGATGGATTTGGAAGTCTTTTTACATTGGATCCCAGAAAACATACTAGGGGGTGTAGGTCTCAGTCAAATCTCCCGTTAGTGTACGCAGGTCAGAACTTTCACCTGGGGAGCCTGTTCTGGGCCCTCCAATGGATGATTTGTTTTGTTTTCATTTGGACACTGCTGCACCAATTGGGATGAAACCAACGCAAGGTGGTCCAGTTGGATACTGGGCAGGTTTTAAAGTGGTTAGGGTCCCCGGTTGGACCTCCCTTTGGTGTACGCTGGGCAGAACTTTGACCCAGGGAGCCTGTTCTGAGCGTTCCACTTGATGGATTTGGATGGAAGCTTCACAGACTGGTTGCATTGAATCCCATAAGACATACCAGGGGGTTGAGGTCCCGTCAGACCTCCCATTGGTGTATGCAGGGCAGAACTTTGACCCAGGGAGCCTGTTCTGAGCCTTCCAATGGATGAATTTGGACTGTTTGTCTGTCTGGTTATGCATTCAGAAACCCCTGCAGCGATTGGGATGAAACCAATGCAAAGTGGTCCAGTTGGGTCCTGGCCAGGTTTTAGTGGTGTCGGACCTCCCCAGTTGGTGTACACTGGGCAGAACTTTGACCTGGGAGCCTTTTCTGTGCCTTTCACTAGATGGATTTGGACAAAAACTTCACAGACTAGTAACATTGGATCCCAGAAGACCTACTAGCTGGTTGAGGTCCTGATCAGAACTTTCTTTGGTGTACACTGGCCCGAACTTTGAGCAGGGGGGCCTGTCCTGGGTCTTCCACAGGATGGATTTGGATAGCATTTAATTTATAAAAAAAAGACGACACTGGGCAGCTACCTAATGGGTGTGTTGGAAGAGCTTCTTAGCTGCTGATTATTGTCACATCCAACTCATTGTTAAGCTAATAACTTGAAGATTTAAACACAGGCAATGCGGGGTACTTCAGCTAGTATACAATAAATCTGTAAAATGTACTTCAAAATTATAAACTGAAAAGCGACTAAATTGGCAATATCACAACACCTTTTATAGATATTGGTTATTTCTTATTTGTTTATATAAATAGTACATACATTTTTAGTGACTGCCTTACACAGAATTGTTCAGACAATAATTTATTTGTCCAATCTAGCTTTCAATTTATTTTTGAGTTACTTGAAGACAGGGAGACTGTAACTTATCCAAAGTCTCAAAGTGACAACATTAGGTTTTAAACGTGGGTCTTCAGTAAGTTTCCCAATCGTATTGTTATACACTGTATCACGGAAGCGGTGGACTTTTCCCCTGGATTTCTTTTGTGACATTAATATTTGTGCCATTAATATGACATTAACAAACAATAATTATAAATGAGTAAACTTGCATTTTGTGAAAGTTTGTCAACATTTGCAATTTAATATGCTGAAATTATTTATTTTTATATTATTATATTTATCATTATATTATGAAATTGCTATTACTGTAATATAATTTATCTTGATACAAGCTAAATGTGCATGCGTGGCCTATTGAATTAAAATCTGAGCTTAACCGTGCAATTAAAAAATGTTACAGTATGATTTATTAGGTTATTGCTTTGCAAAAGCTGAAGTCACAGTACACATCTTTAAATACAATAAAAATAAAACATGGCTGCACAATACTGCATACCTTATTATATAACCATATTTTTTTATTTCTTGCCTAATGCTTTAGAGATCAAAAGACAGATATTAGCTTCAGCCTAGAGCTTATTTGCAACTAAAATTACTTTAAGCTTCAAATAAGATATAACATGTTTACACCTAAACAGTTATAGGTAATAAGTTATTATTTTTTTACTGATACATATCCCACCTTTGTCAGCATATTTAAGTTCAGCTATGTTCAGCTACAGTCGAATGGAACAAACTCATAGTTTAAAATAGAAATAATATTGATGTTGTATCCCTAAGTAGAGGGCAGTCCTTGTGTGATCATTGCAAGGAACACAAGTCAATATAATAAATAGAGGGTGATACAGAAGTGTAAGTACTGTTCAGGCTGCTTTTTGCTTGTAAGATTCATGTGTAGTAACAATGTGCTCTGTTAACAGTTATTTAATAGTGAAAATGAATAGCTCTGATAGCCTTTTTAGAATATGTAAAGCAAAAGTAGTTTAAAAAATATTTATAATGTGTAAAGATAGAGGGAGGCACCAACTGGTGAGTGTAATGGACAAAACTCAGGCAATGATACCAGAGTTGACTTTTGGTAATCAAGCTGTCAAATATTGGTGATCTTCCCTCATCTCAGCTAAGTTCTAAGTTCCATAATGGACTTATGGTAGCATTTACCAAAGAAGGCTTGACTTTCAGCAGTCTTCCATTGTCTTATGTGTGATAAAATCCCTCATGGAAACTTGTATAAATATTGGCAAATCTGACACACTTTTGTGGAAGTGAATTTAAGGACTTGCGTTATATGACTTCTCTTTCTTATATATAGCATAACATCCTTTATGTTTGTATTGAAATTATTCTAGATATTCTATTTACATTTTTTCTTAAGCATACATACATAGTATTTTCCAATAGCATCTATTATTCCACAGTTAAAATCTATATTATACACCAAAAATATTTATCATATACAGACACAGATACAACGTGGCGCTACACTCAATAGTCTGGTTAAAAGTTCATAGAGATGTATTATAATATAGTCGCTCCTCATGTACAAGCGGCTGCCACACTCCCAAGAGCCGGATGGTTAGTCCAGAAAAATTTACAGATAAACAAAGAGGGGGGAAGAGGGATAGGCGCCTAATAGTGTAATATAGTTAGAACACTTTTATTCCCCCAAAATAAATATTCATAAATGCGTACCAGACATATGTAGATATAGGCATATAGCAGTCAAACAGTCCTACAGGTTCAGTTGATGGCCTTTAGAGAGTCCTGGTCATCTCCTAAAGAACAAACAGAGACCAATAATAGTGTAGTATCGTAGGATGGAGTGAGTCCCAACACAACACCACACACTCCACTTGTATTTGTGCATACCAGATATAAAATGCAATATGCTTATCTGTATCTTTGTTTGGTCATCTTAGATGCTCCTTTCCACTTTCAAACAAAGTAAAGAAACCGCATATGGTGTAATTTTGCCATAAAAAATGCACTTTAATGAACATAAACTTATTGCACTCACAAAAAAAGTAAAATCAGCTTATCTGCCATTAAAGACTTACCAGCCATAGGCAGCCCTTTTTGGTCAACGTGTCCACTGTGCCAAGAAAGGAATGTTCCAGGAGTTCCACCGTCTGTCCAGCAACCCTTTTATGAATCACTCAAATAGTCCACAATGTATACTCAACGCATTTTGTCTCTATAATAAGACTTCATCAGGCGATAGACAACAAATTCATCCAGGGCGGTTATTATAGTGTATGGCACCAGAAATGGTAAGGATGACACATGGCAGTGTTTTTCAACTCCAGTCCTCAGGACCCCTAACAGTGCATGCTTTCCAGGTAACAAGGGAAATAATTATACCACCTGTGGATCTGTTAGAATGTGTCAGTCAGTAATGAATACACCTGTGCTTAAGCAAGGAGATATGGAAAACATGCACTGTTAGGGGTCCTGAGGACTGAAGTTGAGAAACACTGGCATAGGGGAACATATGTCTGAAAACTTAGCAAAAAAAGTCAACTTTGGCAACACACCTTGGGGTAAATGTATTAACCTCCGGTTTCTTCAACTCCCGCGAGTTCGGCATTTTCAGCGCTTACATTTAAAGCGGCGCTGCCTTGTAAAGGGAAACTTCCCTTTACAAGGCAGCGCCGTTTAAAATTTAAGCGCCGAAGACGCCGAACTTGCGGGAGTTGAAGAAACCGGAGGTTAATACATTTACCCCCTTGAGTTTTTGGTTTTGGAAATTGTGCCTAGGAATGGGACAAGAGGATTAAGATGAGAGATGCATATTGCATCACACATCTGAACTCCTTGAAACTTAATGGGTAAGATTGAGAGTATGATCTATGTTTTTACATCTATTTTTTTCATCCTTTTTATTTTTGTTTAGAGCATGAACTTGTATTTTAGTTATGTAATCTTTTGATCTTGTTCTTTGGACTTCATTTAAATGGAAATGTAATTGTGTTTGCCAAACTTTGTATTTATTGTATATGTTACATAGCACTGCATTATCATTTGTAACTTTTATTATTTTATTTTTTTGTTAGATTGCTTTGTGTGTTTATTCTTACAATTACTGAGACATGTTTATATATCTAATTGGATGTAATGTATAAGGGACGTATACCCAGCTCCTTCTAGAATGTACCATAATAAATATACACGTTAAACAAATGCCAGGCAGGTTTAACACACACCCTGACCCTTACTCCTCTCTAGCTCAGGGGACTGCAGTTACCTTTCTCCTGGTTCCTTCCTTGAGTCCCATCCACTTGACCCAATGTTCTTCCTCTCTACCAGTGTGGTAGTTATCTGATACAAAGTCAATCTGCTCCTGCAGGTCCACCTAACTATCAGAATCACATGTGCTGAGGAAGCATGAGAGTGCACTAATCCAGTAGAAGCCAAAAACTCCAATGCATGGACCCTCTAATATAGCAACCACTGCACTGTTGTTTTCTTTCCACTCTAAGCCACACTCCCAGTATTAACCCCTTGCTAGCTATTTCAGAAAGAACTAGCTGCCAGCTGATCAGGACTTTCTGTAGAGAAAGGAGGGGACAAAGAATACAGTTACAGCTCCCACATCTGAGTCCTGGAACCAGACCACACCGATCCTTACCATAACCCACCTGGCAATCTTTAAGAAACATATATACATTTAAACATTATAGCAATTCTTTGTGACTTCCATACATAATGGCAAAGCACACCTTATATAGGAACACATACAAAACACGGGGTAAAGTTAGCCCCCTAGTAACTGGACAATGCACTTGAGCTCTGGGGATCTGGGGAACTTAAAAATGGCTATACAAGTGTCCCCTGGAACTAGGATATGGGTGGACATAGAGTCGGACATACTGGGTGGCTCACCGATCTGCTCTGTACTATGGCTACCAACCACACAGCGCCCGGCCTCTGTCTGAGCCCAACCAGTCCTGGCCATATCTCTATCAATTTGGTCTAGATACAATCGCTTAGCTTCCCTCTCTCCTACTCCTTCGATTCTAGTACCCTTATGGTCTGACCCAGCCTTTACGCCTGGTTTATCTCGCTCTATGTATACGGAATGGGCAGGTAGAGGCAAGCTGCTGTTACTCAAGCATATAACCAGAACAGAAATATTTCCACAATTCTCAGAGTTGGTGGAACAGTGTGGCTTTGTTCCGAGACAGTTCCATCAGTATCTTCAGATTAGGCACTGCCACCAAACAGTCAAAGCTCAACTCTCTTCCAGACCATCCACCACATTTGAGAATCTATGTCTTTCGGGCCCAACCTCCAAAGGTCTCATTTCTATTTTATATAATACTTTACTTCTTGCCATTCCGCCTGTTAAGGATCGCTTTCAGACGCAGTGGGAGGATGACCTGGGGACTGTACTGGATGAGGAAGAATGGTCGGATGTATTTGATGGTACGGCTCACTGTTCTATAAATGTTTGCATTAAAGAAAATGCTAACAAATTGTTGCACAGATGGTATTATGTCCCCTCGAGATTACAAAAAATATATCCACAGACCAGCGCTGATTGTTGGAGAAACTGTGGTCAGACGGGAACATTCATGCATATATGGTGGGACTGTCCCGGGATCCGCCCATACTGGACAGCAGTTCTTGCTCTAGCCTCAACAATCCTAAATGCTCACATACCACCTGACCCTAAGCACATCTTACTACCACTACCCATCCCAGACCTCACTAAATCTGCTCACAAACTCTTTAGGCACATCATCAGTGCTGCCACATGTCAAATAGCGGCTTCTTGGAAAAACTCCACACCACCAACACTCCAGATGGTCTGCAGTCGGATCTGGCACACTTACCAGATGGAACACATTACTAGTGTGCTGAGGGGCTCCTCCGTCTCCTTCTACAAAATTTGGACCCCATGGGCCATATATTACAATCAATCTCCACTCCAGTTCTAGTGGGATCTAGACATGGAAAGATATTCCTAAGCAAGTACATTTTGTTCTCTTACTTGATGCGTGAATCATTTACCCCCACATCCCTCCCTTTGGTCCCTGTATACCCCCCTCTATTCCCTTCAAACTTGAATTGTTAAAATAACATCTTTGCAGTATTCGATAAATATACAGAGAACCATGAGAGTGTTAAAGTGTCCTGTTATATGTAAACACGTGTTATCTATTTCTGTTTAACCTCTCGAGATTCTATAATGCATTTTCTATGGGAAAAAGATGTTTCCAATAAAAAGTTAAAAAAAAAAAAAAGGGCTATACAAGTGTATGTTGTTAGAGTTCATATATTGTGGGAACTAAGACACTGACTGGTTAAGGTGACATCAACCCCATGTTGCGGCACATACCTTCCCCCATTTTTTAGCCCTTGTTCCTCAGTAGTTCGGAATACCCAGAGCAATCCTTTTTGTTAAATATTTACAATCTTCTCACCTAGGTCCAGTGTGATCGATCTAGCAGTCCATAGTTCTTGAATTTACCATTGGTATCCCAGAGATTCATACCAAACAGGTTCCATTTTAATGTGTACTGCTTGATCGGGCAAGCAGTAGGGGAAATAGTGCAGAGTAAAGAGTCCAATAAGCCAACCTGGGGACCTGGATACTCCACTACACCTGACTTGGTTGTTCCACATTCCTGGAATGCCTGATACTCCCCAAATCCATATCCAAGGTGGTCACTAACATCCTAGCATTTGGCACATTTGGGTCCAACCATGTTATACTGGGCTTCTAAAGTAAGAGATAGAGATAGATGTGGGTGCTTTCTAGAGGTTGGGGCTGGTGGTCCCCACTGAGAGAAAATGATTGCAACACATGATCCCATATAGGTCCTCCCTACCACTGAACATAGCACAGAGAATGGCCGAAGAGTCAAACTTGTAATTCCTGGGAAATGCAATGGATCTACTGAAGTCCCATCACTCACTACATCCACTAAATGGCTTTCCATTGATAACCCTGTCAAGACATGAGATTTCTTGTTTCTTTAAGCTCAATGCCCCCCTCCCCAAACATTCAACAAAATCCTGTTCAGCTGTGGCAACATCACATTGTTCTGAGGGGATTGTGGGTTGTGCTGGGGTCTCCTGGACCAGTCCTCTAATCTAAATGATCATTGTCTCCAACCCCACAACCATTTCTGCTGTGCACCCCAGTTCTATCACCTTTGGTGCATCAGCATAGTGGGTACCCTTATCATACCCCTTGTAAAAAATTTTTTTTTATCTATGGTCAGGCAATTGTTGGGGCTTCAGGTTGCACAGTGATACTGGCTGAACTGCACAACATCCTTGTCACACAGCATACTGTGGGCAAACTCCCCTTTTTCCTTAATATGATCCCACTGAACATTACCTGCAGTGTAATTACATCAGAGTTTGAAACACACTCAGGAACAACATGGTTGGATAACACATGTCCTCCACATTCCTCATTTCTTCAGCCTCCCCAGTGCAGTAAACTGGGCTGCTGTGGACAGACTGTTGCGGTGGGATTCCCCTGCCAGTTATGCTGACCAGTCTGAAAATATGTACTGTCCGAGTCTGTGTTTCCCACAGTTGGGCAAGCTGGCAACAATAATTCCTGTTTAGTGAATGCCTTTGAAACAATGTCTGTAGAGATCTGGTTATAAATAAGGTTGTTGTCTTATAATTATCCAAAAGGGAAGATGTGGTATAGTTCCTTCTGAGTTTCCTTGATGATGGGCCCCATTTTTTTATTTCCTCACTGGCCTCACCCAGTATTACAAATTGGACAGACATTTTTCTGCGATGTGGAAGAAGCTGTTGCGGGTGGTGTCTTTTCAGTATCTACTCGTTGGCACTGATCTTGCCACGCTGGAGTATCAGTAACTCCCTGATTCCATGCTTCTTCCTCTGCTACCTCAATTTTTTTTGAAGGCACTGCATCTGGTCTCAATGTGTAATCTGTGGATCCAGGAACAGGACCGACCTCTGATACTGCCTGAAGACTTTGATAGGATTTTTCTAGGCCTATGTAAGACGCTGGAGGATGTCTCTGAGATATACATTTAATCGTTGTAGCAATGATATGGCATTACCATACATAATTACAAAGCACACTACATATTGGAACACATAATAAATATGGGGTAAAGTTATTCCCAAGTAATAGGACACTGCACTTCCGCTCTGGGGATCTGGGAAATACAAAATGGACTATAAAATTATGGAATGTGCAGGCTGCCTTGTTTTGTCATAGGGACACTTAGCAGAGTCTTTAAGTACCAAGAGTACAAAAGAAACTTTAAAAGCAGTTTAAGTTTATCTCTCTTCCAATTAAACCTGTCTGGTCTTGTTAAAACTTTAACTTAAAAGATAGTCTGAAAAAAGTCTGCAAAAAAAAATCAATCACCTTCTTGGTATTGTTTGTCTAAAATAGACAAAAGCTTGTAAGATAAACATAAATTCTTCAGGAAACATAGCATTTCCAATCCTCAACCCTGATGTAACTAATGGTCAAATTTTGGCCTCCTACATATATTGGCAAAGCTATTTTGTCAGCGAAAAAAAATTCAGCAATTCAGGTTAAATTACAGAATGTACAATTAAGCGAAGACAATTACTTTGCAAAGTTTACTTTACATTTGCAGTTTATGCACCCAAGCTTTGTACATTCCATATATATATATATATATATATATATATATATATATATATATATATGTTTGTGTATGCAAATACTTACCTTTATCATGTTACAAGAAGATTGATACATTACATTCTATTTTTAATTCCCAACTCATTACTTATAATGATGTGAGGAAGGTGTGAGCCATTAAACATGTTCAGTATCTCTACATTAATTTACTCTACATTGTGATCTTATCTTTTTTGAGTCAAAATAATGATTATTTATGGATTCTGATTTAAACAAGACAAAGAAATAACTTTTCCATGTCTTTCTTGAACACATTGATTCAACCTCTAGATTTCAGGGGGGATTTATAAAAGCCTGTAAAAAAAAAAAGTTCCCCCTTATTTTTTTAACACTGGATTGAACAGGTGAGTATTACGGCTTGCCAGAAACTGACATAAGCTTTCAGAACTGAAGGTAGAGGTCTTCACCTATATCAGCTGCCTTTCTTCTAGGGTTAGGTTCACTCTCAGGTACTCGGATGCCCCCAGGACTTAACTCAAATGTAGTGAAAGCTTAGTACACTAACTTTCAGCACGGAGATAGGAAGCAGAGAAACCAGCGGCACAGAATACGATTAACCATGGACAAGCCAGAGTTTGTGGGTCAGGAGTTAGTAGGAATGTCACAGACAGGCTAAAGAGTCGGGGCTGGCAGCAAGCAGGGGTATCCACAGGAGAAATGTTGCAAGTCAGCTAATGCAGCAGCAAAAACACTATAACCAGCAGGGAGGCTAAGCCCTCCCTGCCTTACTGCAGGGGACCAATCAGAGCGCAGAGCACTACTTCCCCTAAACAGCTGCAGGAGACTGCTAATTAATTAACAATAGCCACTGTCAGGCTAATTGCCTGAACACAGTGACAGAGAGGAGAATGTCCCGATTGCCCTGGCAATGGGGCACAGAAGTTAAGTCCTGGCATCCAGGGCAACAGTCAGGATGTGGCTGAACACCAGATCCAGCCGAGCTGCTGCGGCTAGCATGAGAGGCTTGTAACGGTCAGAGGCAAACTCCGATAAGACCACTCTTTCAGGAAGTAATAGCTACTCTTTAAGCAGAAATGACTTTGATCAAAAGGTGCAGGATACATTTTGGTAATATTACACAAAGGCTAGGATATTTTGCCATTCCAAAAGAAAGTATTTCTTCATCCATTGTGTTTTGTTTATTTATGCATTTCTGTATCTGTCTTTCTGTAGTTGATGGATGCCAAACCATAGTCTTTAGCAATAGTTCTTTTATCCCTCTTAAATCTTATGAGAGTCCACAAGTTGTAAGCTCCTCAAAAATCTTTTGATCTGACAATGTATTACCTTATTATGTTACTCATATGGTGTTACGACTCACCTGTCCTCGCTCCAGCGCAGCGATCCTCTCCCTCTTTCGGGTCGCGGCGGCGGCGGCTGTCACATGACAGTCGGGGAGGGAAATTCAAATCTGCACACTACTAAAGACCTTGGCAGCATCAGAGCAACTTCCTATGTTCCCTGACTTGGTCATTCCCGTGTGATTCTCCGTGTACCTGTTCCTGCTGACTTCTCAGATTATCTGCGCTCCAAGTGTACTAGACCCTGGCTCGCTGACTATGTATATACGTATACTACGTATATATCTCCACTCCAGTGTACCAGACCCAGGCTTGATGTACAATGCATTATCTCCGCTCCAAATGTACCAGACCCCGGCTTGCTGACTACGCATTATCTGTATCCAGTGTACCAGACCTCGGCTATCCTGATACTACCTTCCAGTTCCAGTGTAATCGTGAGCTACCTCCTACATCCTTATCTCTAGAGGCAGACCAGTGGACCGTGATCTGCGATCCTCCGCAGCAAAGCCCATCCCGCCTTGCAGCGGTTCTTGGTGAACACCAGGGAGTTCATTAGACTGCGCACCACCGGCCAGCCAGCGCTGATCTAGAGTAAGGCAAGTCCTCCATATTTTATACCTATACACTGCATTGTTGTACATGTTACATAATTGTAACATATGGCACTTTTTCCCACCTGACAATATGCGACAATATCGTTGATAGAAAACCAGGAAATGTATTGACAAGAAATAAAATAATATATATCAACTTATATACACAAATATCAACTTTAAATTTCAGTGTACAAATAAGCTATCAAGTATTTGTGTGCTACATGAAAAAACAGTCAGTATTTAACTTATGTGCAAAACAGAATACTAATTTGCACCCCTTGCATTGTAACATGGTTTTGTCCAGGAGACTGAAATAAGAAGTTTCTCAGGTTAAGATCCTTAATGAATCAGGCCCTATATGATCAAATGCAGGCATGGATTTATCTATGTGGGAAGAGTGGAATATAGTTAAAAATAAGGATTCAGAGATATATAAGGAACATAAAAATTGCCTTACCACACACAGTCTCTAAGATACTTTGCATATAAGAGTATTGAGATGTTCAAGTTTAAAGGAATTAAACATTTCAAGTTAGGGTATAGATGAGGTAACCATGTATTAGCCCTATCCAGAAGGGAATCATACTGGATATATGAACTTTATTATTTAGTCCTAAACAGCCTAAATGATCCCACAGTCATTGTTTCCTTCCTGTGAACTTAACTCATGGAGTTAATATTGGTCCCCTCTATCAACCTCTGTGGAATTGTTCATATTTGCCATTGGCTTTCATATTGTAAAGTTCCAAATTATGCTTTTGTGATAAATTAGATCAGTTACCATGTGTTTCTAAAGCGTCTGCAGACTACATACATTGAGTATTCTCTGTTTGCAGTTCAACGTATGGTGTGTGTGTGTGTGTGTGTATATGTGTATTTATTTATATATATATATATATATATATATATATATATATATATATATATATAATGTACACCATTCACAGGAATCGGACACAAGGATGCTGAACCATTTAACTATTTATTAGCAGTTGGCAGGATGGTAAAACAGCTCCAATGTTGGTACAGCAATCATATCCAGTAAAAGCACACGAAAATCCCCACCACCTACATCTGGCTAGACATTACTTCCCTGTCTGCTCGCCGGCCACTTACTGGCATCGGTGATCCCACCCATACATACAGACAGTGTCTTTATCCTCCACCCAGAGCACTACAACAAATCATAGCAAACCAATCACACCCATGTGGAACACATGTGTGTGTCTGTGCTCGAAGAGAAACATAGGGAAAACGTAATCCTGTCTGCAGCCTCCTGCTGCACACTAACTGTGTTCCTACCAGTTCCCTTACAGGGAACTGTGGCAAATATCCCTCTTTTCCACATACCCCTTCCCTTAGCGTCACCAAGCAAGTCATTGTGTCAGAAGTAGTCATTGCATAACACTCCTCAGTGTCTAAGACATAGTTGCTGCAGTGGGTAGCTGTCGCTATTATAGTCTCTCTTTCATTTTGCACAGTACACTTGCCTTCTGTGAATTCTACTTTGTAACTTTTGTTTTCTAGAACACTTATGGTAATCAAATTGATTCCAAAATCTGGTACAAACAAAACTTCTTCAATATTTGTAATCTGTGTCAACTTTCCCTCTCAGGCATACTGTAATTGTCTTAATTTCTGTTGCTGTTAGGATCTTGTCTCTGATCCCTCTGACTGTGATAGGATTGCACTCAGTAAAGTAAACCAGTGCTTGCTTAAACTGAAGTGTCTGGTGGATCCAGAATCCGTGTACCAACAATTCTTTCTGTGATGATCCGACACATTCAACGCTGACTTGCTGTTTTTCGTGTCATTTTGCACTTTCAGTCTGTACTCCAAGTCCTTATTTCGTATTTTGTGACAAAGGAAGCACTTGTGCTTCAGTTTTTTAAACTTAGTGCCCTTAGTGAGCAAAGCAGTTTGATCACCTTTAGTGTCTTGGAATTGCAACAGCTTCGCCCTCATGGCCTATATAGATAAGTTGGTAGCACATGACTGAAATGTTACAGTTACCATGATGTTAGTGTTATATGTGATATGCCGCATTATGAACTGATCATGTACAACACGAAGGTATCTCTTACTATCTTTAGCTCTCACATTAAACTGTACGGGGCATATAGAATTGTGCCTTCATGCAAATAAACAATATGGGCCTGAGTCATTAAAGAGATCAAAGCAAAAAAAAGGAGTAACTTTAAAAGATCAAATGGTCTGGAGTGTGCTACATAAAAAAAGATAATTTTCAGCTTATTAATACCATGGGATTCCATATTTGTGGTATGTGCTTGCCTTGCAGAACTATAAAAAACAGTCAGTCCAAAATCACTGAATATACATTTATAGCCAAAGGCTCTAATTATAAAATCAAAGAATGTAACACTTGCCATTCAAAAAATGTGATCTATTTGATACAATGTATATGTAACAAGCAACTTATAGGTAAAAATAGCCGATCCCTTAAAGTTTGCATATTATGCCACAATAGTACCCACAAATCATATAATGCCACAATAGTGCCCCCAAAGGACATTATGCCATACAGTAGTGCCCGCAAATAACATTAGTGCCCAGACAAAAACTAATTCACAAATAAAAATTGGTACAGCATATTAGATACTAAGGGGTAGATTTACTAAGCTGCGGGTTTGAAAAAGTGGGGATGTTGCCTATAGCAACCAATCAGATTCTAGCTTTCATTTATTTAGTACATTCTACAAAATGACAGCTAGAATATGATTGGTTGTTATAGGCAACATCCCCACTTTTTCAAACCCGCAGCTTAGTAAATCTAGCCCTAAGAGTGTGAGTCCCAGGAGCAGCTTAATATACCATTTACAATGCAAACAAAAATAGATATATTGACACAATCACAAATAAAATTTATGACAAGCAGTGTTTTTTCCTCTTAATTAAAAATCTCTGTACAGATAAATATGCAAGAAACATTACAGCGCAATAATGAGCAATACATAGTGTTTTAAATGTCATTGGATACACAGTAGTGCCCCCAGTTCAAGAAAGGATGGTTAAAAACCCATTGCATACAAGAAAATATATGAACTTACCTGATTATGGCATCCTGTGCTCTGTTCTCCTACTGGGCTCGCTGGGTGAGGAGGGATCAGCAGCTGTCAGCTCACACAGGCAGTTGGGAGCAGGGACAGAGGGCAGTGGTCGAAGTGGAAATTTAGAAGTATGGAAAATATAAGTGAGTGGAGTATGAAGGCTTGATATTTAATTTTTTTTTAACACTTGTCCCCTCTGTGCATTCCCATTCTTAATTAATACTTGTGTTTTATGATGGCTGCATCCCTGACATTCCCATTCTTAAGATGTCTCTCCCTTTACATCATCATCATCATCACCATTTATTTATATAGCGCCACTGATTCCGCAGCGCTGTACAGAGAACTCATTCACATCAGTCCCTGCCCCATTGGAGCTTACAGTCTAAATTCCCTAACATACATACACACACATACACACACATACACAAACACACACACACACACACACACTAGGGGCAATTTTTGATAGCAGCCTAATAACCTACTAGTATATCTTGGTGTGTGGGAGCAAACCGGAGCACCCGGAGGAAACCCACGCAAACACAGGGAGAACATACAAACTCCACACAGATAAGGCCATGGTCGGGAATTGAACTCATGACCCCAGCGCTGTGAGGCAGAAGTGCTAACCACTATGCCACCGTGCTGCATTTACACTTTCCTTTACCTATGCCCCTGCACCATCTTCCCCTTATTCCCTCTTACAAGTCTTCCTGCACCACTTTCTCCCCTGGCTCTCTTACACGTCTTCCTGCACCTCCTACCCCCTGGCTCTCACACGTCTTCCGGCACCACCTTCTCCCCTGGCTCTCTCACATGTCTTCCTGCAACCCCTACCCCCCTGGCACTCACATGTCTTCCTGCACCCCCTTCCCCCTTGGCTCTCTCACCCCTCTATCTACACCCCCTTTTCCCCTGGCTCTCACCCTCTTTAACTGTACCCCCTTTTTCCCTGACTCTCGCCCCTCTAGCTGCACCCCTTTTTCCCTGGCTCTCACTCCATTCCCTGCACCCCTTCCCTTCTGGCTCTCTCAACTCACGGCACACCTCCCACCCACCCGCGATGCCCCCCCCGAACAAGAATCGTGACCCCCCCACGAATATCACGGCACCCCCCGCGACCCCTTTTGTTCAGGGAAAAATAAATCTGGCAACTGTACCCAGATTGCAGTGCACACTGCAATAAGGACGGAGGAAGCAGAGAAGCCCTCATCCGGCGCACAACAGAGGTGGCTGGTTTCTGGAGAGGAGCCAGCCACCAGGAAGTGTCGGGCCGGCCCATCTAGCCATAGGCCCTTCTGGCATTTGCTAGAAGTGCCAGATGGACAGTCCAGCCCTGTCTGGGGCACAGTCATGTTGGAATAGAAAAGGGCCTTCCCCAAACTGTTGTCACAAAGTTGGAAGCTTATTATTGTCCAAAATGACTTGGTATGCTGAAGCATTAAGATTGCCCTTCACTGGAGATAAGGGGCCTAGCCCAAACTCAGGTAAACAGCGCTATACCGTTATCCCTCCTCCAGCAATTTTAATGGTTGTCATAATGCAATCAGGAAGGGAACGTCCTTCCAGGAATCGCCAACATCAGTCTCGCCCATCTGAATGCCAAACAGAAAAGCGTGATTCGTCAATCCACAGAACATGTTTCCACTGCTTCACAGTCCAGTTTTGGTGTGCTTCACACCACTCCATCCGACGCTTGACATTGGTCTTGGTGGTGTGAGGCTAGCATGTAGCTGCTCGGCCATGGGCACTTATTCCATTAAGACCCACCGCACAATGATTGTGCTTAAATTAATGCCAGTGGAAGTTCGGAAATCTTCAGCAGAGCGTTGGCACTTTTACGCATCATGCGCCTTAGCAGTTGTTGACCCTGCTCTGTGATTTTATGTGGTCTTCCACTTTGTGGCTGAGTTGCTGTTGTTTCTAAATGCTACCACTTTCTAATAATATCACTTACAGTTGACCGTGGACTATCCAGCGGGGATGATATTGCATGAACCATCTTATTGCAAAGGTGGCATCTTATCACAATGCAATGCTTCAAGTCACTGAGTTCTTCAGAAATACCAATTTTGTATCACAAATGTTTGCAAATGGAGACTGCATGGCTAGGTTCTTGAATTTATACCTCTGACAGTGGGTCTGATTGAAACACCTCAATTTATTAATTAACAGGTTTGGCCATATACTTTTGTCCATGTAATGTATGTGAGAATAGCTCGTGGGCAGGTTGGCATGTGTGCGATAACTGGGCAGCAGAGGACATGTCAGTGTGTAACAAGTTTGTGATGTCAATTTTTTTTGTTTTGTTCTGAAATCTAACATTAGATATCCTATGTTTACTTATGGGCAGCAGTGAAGCCTGGACAGCATTCTGCGTCAAACATCATTACATATGGACATCAATATATCTGGGCTGCAGCCTTACCAGCCAACTAGAAGGAGGTAAGATTTATTATTTTTATTTTATAAATGTCAAGTGTCTGAGGGGCTGGGAAGTGAGTATTGGTGGGAGGAGGGACAGTCCAACACGGTATAGGCCTGATTCAATAAGGCAAGCAAAACAAACAAAAATGCACTTTTTTAAAAAAAATGCATGTAAATTGGGCATAAACACATCGGTACTCAGCTAGGTGCAGATCTGAAGACAATTTACTTGTTAAATACGGGTCTAGGTATGCTCTGCCCTGACAGACACAACACACTGCTGGATACATCCAATACATGTTAAAAACAAAGTCCCCAAAGAGTGCACAGGAAAAAAGTATTAAATGATATTCACCTGTTAATAATACAGTCATTAATGACAAAATGTAAAAATCCATTACATTTATTTTTAGTGTCTACTGTAAAAAAAAGGGCATTTTAGATGGTATCTTACGCCTGACAGACTAGTCAAAATGTACCCAACTGCCTCCCCGGTCTGTTGGTGGGAATGCGGTCATAGAGGTACCTTCTTTCGTATCTGGTGGTCCTGCCCTGTCATTTCCTCCTTCTGGGACAAAGTAGCTGCTCTCCTTTCCTCCCTTCTACAATTCCCTATCCAGAAGGATCCTTGCTCCTTCCTCCTCTGCTACCCTATACATGACGCTGATGTCCCCTCCGCAAAATTGGCTTTGCACGTTCTGGCGGCCGCTAGGTGCCTGATAGCCAAATCTTCTCTTTTCTAAAATCCTATGTCTGGTTCATTGCCAACATGGAGAAAATCACTTTCCACCTAAGGGATAAAGACGATAAGTTTTACCAAATCTGGGCCCCCTGGTTACACCACTAATGCCCCCAATACTGCCCCTCCTATGGGTTGACTCGTCCGTACTAGACACTTCGGTACATAATAATCCTGCAGATAAAGCTACTTCTTCCGATGTCTGAGACACCGACATGTTCTATTTCACTAACACCGATCGGTGTTAGTGAAATAGAACATGTCGGTGTCTCAGACATCGGAAGAAGTAGCTTTATCTGCAGGATTATTATGTACCGAAGTGTCTAGTACGGACGAGTCAACCCATAGGAGGGGCAGTATTGGGGGCACAGCACTTACTCCTGATCTGATGCAAGTGATATGATAGAAAAACAATTACCTTTGAGGTGCCCAAAGCTTGAATCAGATGCTACATGCGCCCGGACCTGGCACGCATTTGCTGTACTTTGACTATGACTTTGACTGTGCATACACCCATCCCATCCCAGTTCTTCCCTTGATATTGTAGGCTATCTTTATGCTCAAGGATGAATTGGATTTTGTTGCAAAAATACAACCTATATCGACATTTGCGTTCCTTAATGAATCTAAATCATAGCTCCTCTTGCTAAATAAATACGCTATAGGTTTTGCAGTTTTGCTCATATGGGTAGTCACTCATTGTATTTGTATTCTGACAATATTTTACACCTGGCCAGGGCTTATATGTGAGCTGGCTCATGCATAGTGGAACTGAAAGTTCAGATGTGGGATTATGTTAGGAATAAATTCCATCTGTAACAAAACAAAATAAAAGATTTAAAGAGATGAAATCTATTTAAAACATTATTGAAAAAAAATATTTATGCATTAAAAAATTATTTATTTAAAGAATGAAGCTTTTTAATGGTTTTGTTCTGTTATCGCCATGCAGAGATTCTGATAAGTTAAATGGGTGTGCAGTCAGTGAGGGTCGAGAAGTACTCTTGCCAGCCCTGTACGCACTGCTTTCTATAATGTAGTAATGGCAAGAAGTCATGAGAAGTGGATGATACTACTGCCAGGTGCTTAATGGGTATTAATGCCCTGGTGGTTGTATCATCATGATAGAGGAAGCCTTTGCTGGATCTGGAAGAGATCTAGAAAAGTGAGAAGTAGGAACCTAGTGATCTATATAATTTTGCAAGAATTGCAAGTATTTTTAATTATTTATTGGGTATTAAAACAAGGGACCTGCCAAGTCCTCTGTAAACATTTGAAGCATACATTTGCATAGTCCGGGGCATGCTACATTTTTACAACAAGTAGCAAATATATTTATCCAATATATTTCTTTAATTTAATTCCCTTTCTGGATACTACTACTAATGGAGGAGTGCACAATTACAATATTTTCTACATATGGCTTACATTGACAAAGGGGCATTCTTGCAACAAGTCAAGGATCCAGTATTGACAGTTTTATAGAAAGCCTCCAGCCATTCTGCCTTGTAATGGTGACATATCACCTTACACTAGCAGGAAACTTATTTAAAGTACTCTGCATAATGAGCGATCTAATCTCTAATATGCATGTTTTATTGACTTTCAGATTGAGGAGAAGTAGAAAATGTTCATGGGCATGTTATAAAGAGAAGAGGACATTTCAAGGGATTTAATGAGGAACTTGCCAATACAGATTTACTGCAAATGAATACTAATCAATAAGGGTAAAGTAATTAGAAAGAAAGAGAAATGGTTATTTATGATTTCAGGATACAAGTAGCTGTTGATCCAGTAAACAAGTTAATAAATTTGGGAAATAGCCTTATTTTAGCAGTTTGTACCAATTACTTGGAGCAAGACCTGGAATGTGCGCACATTATTATTTGATTGGATAGACATTATGACTGTTTAAAAGGGATGAAACAGGTTGAATTTAAAAGAGTTAGTCACTGGAACAACGATTTTGTGGCAAAAAAACTAACATTTATGTAGAAATGATACCGGCTTATTGTATTGATGGGCACCACAAGATATGAAAATATAGAATTTTTCAAAATACAATACTGCTTGGAAAAGGGAACTGCTGGGAAAAAAAGTTATTTGCAATAAAGGATCTCCTTTGAGAACTGCAGGTAGGCAGTAAGTTTATTTTATGTTTATTTATTAGGCCAACACATATTTTTGATGATTATATTGAGTTTATTAAATTGCAAGCGTTTTAGGAAAGTCCATTGGTGCTACAGCTGTACTATTGGCTATAGACTAAAAGTTATCCACTACTTAAACACACTAACAAGCTATAACAAGGTTCTTCACCAATAAAGCTGACTAAGTGAAGTGCACTGACTATTTATTAACAATATCTTTTTCAACTCATCGTACAGCACTGTATAAAACTGAGGAACCACATTTCCTAAATAGCATAGTTCAACAGAATTAATTGGTAACTAGCATACCCAAATAACATCTTGTATGTAGTATATTATCTCCTCCGTCTGAGTCTGGTCTAATAATTAATTTTATAACAATGCATTCATATTTTCCTCTTAAGAGTTTTGCTGGCACATATTTCATCTTCAACGTGACGTCGTCGGATCTCAGATTTTGCGAGTTTTGGAATCTATAAATACCGACCTCCACGATGATCTAGCGCCATTTGAGAGAAGGACACAGAAGGGGTAGCATAGAGTGTAGAGCAGTTGGGCAGGCAAAGTTAGACAATTGAAAGAGGAGGGTGGTAGCAGTGTTAAACAAAATAATCAATGACATTCAGGAGAGCTCCATAGCTCCAGTATTAAATCTCATTGCAGAAAAATACAAATACTAGTGCTTACAGGGTTGATGTAATTCTGCAGTCCAATTCTACTGTGTTATATAGGTAACACAAAGAGGAGCACTGCGTTGGTAATTGTCATTGCTTAAAAATAAAAAAAATAGTGCTGGCAGGGTTGGTGTAATTCTGCAGTAAATTTCTACAGTGTTATATAGGTAACACAAAAAGGAGAGCTACATTGCTAATTGTCATTGCTTAAATACAAATACTAGTTCTTGCAGGCTTTTCTTCTGAATTTGCACCAAACAGTGTACGGCGTTATATACACCCAAAGACAAGAGCTCCATTACTCCATTGCTAATTGTCATTACTGAAATACAAATACTAGTCCTTGCAGGCTTTTTTTCTGAATTTGCACCAATAATTGTACAGTGTTATATACACCCAAAAACAAGAGCTCCATTGCTCCATTGCTAATTGACATTGCTGAAATACAAATACTAGTCCTTGTAGGGTTTTCTTCTGAATTTGCATCAACAAGTGTACAGTGTTATCCAAATGGATTCACAGCAGTACACAGAAGAGCAGGACCACCAAGCAGCTGCTGCCACCAGTCCTTATGATAGTAATCCCTGTACGTCATCTGGTAAAGCCTATGAAAAAGTACATAGTATTTTTAAATCAGGGAAATACACATCTAAAAAAACCTCCTTTTACCGTGGTCAACAAAAAAGAGCTGCAATCCAGGCAAATTTATCTGCCGGAAAAAAAAATTGTCAACATGCCATTCTACACACGCAGTGGCCAAGAAAGAATGAGGCCTTCGCCATTCTCTATGAGTGCGAGATCTAAAACTGTTACTGAGGCATCTTCTTGTAAGGGCACTCATGACCAAGGAAGACCAAGTAATTCGGACTCCAAAAGTGGTGCTCAAATATTTTTACGTGTTAAAGCCGAGCTGGAAGAAAACAGTAAGGTGTTAGAGGAAAATGTATGCTCAGATACAGAAATTACACCAATCCCTAAGGATAGTCCATCCACGAGTGCTATGTGTAATCGTGCCCATTCTGATAGTGTACCCATAAAGAAGGCCCCCTTTCAGCATTTCTGTTGATTTGTGCCTGAACAGCCTAAGTGTAGCTGGTGATACACCAATTGAGGATGCAACTATTGAATTGGAACAGGATGAGCAGGATATTTGTGTAGCCGACAAGGACGCTAATGAGGCTATTAATGAGGATGATGTTGTTTGTGTAAGACCTGCGCCAGTGGAAGCAGTTCTGGCACATGATAAGAAGAAGGACATTGTCATGCCTGGACATAAGACCAAAAAATCCACTTCTTATGTGTGGAATTATTTCTACCCAAATCCTGCCAATAGTTAGTCCCACTGCTGCTGCTGTTGCTGCTGCTGGGGGTGAATCTTCATCCCAGAAGCAGACCAAGAAGAAGACTACTAGTAGTTTACAGCATTTGACTGTAAACAATCCTTTGCAAGAGGAAGCAAGTATGAAAACTGTCACCCAGTCGCAAAGCGCATCACAGACGCCATGGCGACTATGCTCGTATTAGATCTGCGTCCAATATCCACTATTAATGCAGCTGGTTTTAGACAGTTATTTGAGGTCTTGTGTCCCTGTTACCAATTTCCATCATGACACCTTTCAGTAGAAAAGCTATTCCTCACCTCTATCAGAAGGTTCGAAAAAATGTTATTATTGGGCTGCAAATTGCCATTCTACCCACTGCAGTAGCTGCAAGAGCAATTTAATTTGCCTTGCCACCAACTGAAACAAGAGGTGGTGACAAGGTGGAATTCCACCCTGTATATGCTTCTGAGGATGGTGGAACAGCGAAAAGCCATCCACGCTTACTCCACAAGCCATGACATTGGGAAAGGAGGGGGGATATATTTTAGTCAAGCGCAGTGGAGAATACTTTCCATGTTGTGCAAGGTGCTGAAACCATTTGAAGTAGTCACCTGTGAAGTGAGTTCAGACACTGCGAGCTTCAGTCAAGTTATTCCCTTAATTAGACTTTTGGAAAACCAGCTTGAGAAACTGAAAGAGGAGATTAAACAAAGCAATTCCGCTAACTTTGTCGGACAATGCCTGATCCTCGGTTTAACACCTATGTCTTCTCTTTGTTTCCAACTGATCCAGATCTGAAGAGATGCAAGGTGCTTCTGGTGAGCAAGATGACAGCTCAAGTGTTACGCGACAGGACGGCGTCTCCTCCTTCAGTTTTTCACTCAAGTGCTGCTAGGAAAAAACTTCACTTTCTCAAGACACCCAGGGATGATGCAGATGACTCTGCCCCAAATTTTGACATCTGGTCAGGTCTAAAAGAATTGAACAAAAAACGTGACACCTCTGCCGTAACTCCACCTGATCCTACTATCAGCATCCAAAGGATGGTGGAGGATTATTTTCACAACAGCATAGAAATAGACACATCAGACAGTCCCTTTACATACTGAGAGGAAAAAAAGGGAATTTTGGAGACCCATGTACCAACTCGCTTTGCACTGCCTAAGCTGTCCACCCTCCAGTGTGTACTCGGAAAGAGTTTTCAGCACAGCCGGGAACCTTGTCAGCGATTGGCGTAGGAGGCTACTTCCTCAAAATGTGGAAAAGATGGTGTTCATAAAAATGAACTTCAAGTTCCACGAGGAAGGCCTTTCCTGCCAATTACTTCAAAATACTGAGACTTCTGTAACGGTGGATTCAAGTGGTGATGAATTAATAATGTGTGAGAATGATGTACACACTGATGAAGGTGAGGATGAGGCTGAGGATGATGACGACAACATCTTGACACTGTTACATTAAGTGGCTTAAGGCCATTGTTACCTTGTTTTGTGAGGGCCCAAACAAATCAAGCACTTCAGCCACAAGGAGTGGCACTTTTGTGACTGAAGTGCATGGTTTGTTAAAGTGTGCATGTCCTTTTTAAGATCCAACACAAGGGTGGGTGTGAGGGCCCAAGGACAATTCCATCTTGCACCACTTTTCTTTTCCGCCACTGCTGTGTGCCAATGTGTTCTAGATATGCTATCACTAAGATCGCAATTTTGTTCTTGACATTTTATATCAGGACTAATGTGTGTCATTCTTCATAAGATACCGGAACTGGTAACATTGGCATATTTTTACTCAATAAAGGAGTTTTAGTACACACCCTACAATTTATAACTCCTAACAATTTACTTAACATAACATGCAATTGGTCAACTGGATATTATACACCTTTCTTTTGGTGGAGTAGCACTATACTCACAAATACATTTTGGAATTGGTGGGCTAATACTTTAGAATTTCTGAATTTCCTTGTTTTCCTGTTTAGAAAAGAAGCAGAAATGGTCTTATTAAAATCATCCTCATCTAATATATGAGATGGGCTATCACTTTCCCGCCTTCTCTTTAATTCCTCTCCAGAATATATAAATAAAGTGTTGAGGTTACAAATATCATTGTTCTTATAAGACAGGCAACAAGGTTGAAGATTCTTTGCATCATTAGTCGATAACCATGTAGTTGATTATAGATCATCACTTCAATCTTGATTGAAGAGTTATTTTAAATGTAAACCAGTCTTCTTATCTGTGTTCAGTTGTGAGTCCTTTGGTTCCATTAAGCTTTGGTCTTTGACCTGTTTGCAATGAGAACTGTGTCTTTCTCTGCAACCTTTACAGCATTATCAGTCATTAATAGAACTTGGTTTTAGTACGACCATCCCATCGATCTGTAAGTGAAGCAGAGCATAAGAAATTTCTTACCATAACATAGTCTCTAGGTTGTATCCTGTGTGCAGGCCCAAGAGCTGCTTGTGGTTGAATGTCTTTGTTTAAGTGTTCTTCTGGCCCTTCTGAAGCTTCTGCAACTTTTTAGACAACTGTATGACATATTGAACAGTTAGATCATGATGCAGAGTTAAATCAATTTGTGTATAAGTAACATATCTTCCCTGAAGTCCAAATAACAGAACATATGGAGAGAGATTGAAAAGAGGTTTAGAAGTGATTCTAATATTATGATACACTAAATGAAGTGCCAATCCTGTTTCTTTAGTAAGCTTAGTTATTCTTTAATTACTCCATTTATTATTTCAACTTTCTCTGAAGCTTGAGAATGATATAGTGTATAAAGTTTTGAATCTATTCACATCATATTACACATTCTTTGAAACACTTTTTCTGTGACTGAGTTCACTCTCTGGGTAAACTACATCTACATACATCACAAATTCTGGCAAAATCTTCTTAGCAGTAAGTTGCACTATGTCTGAGGCAGTTAACTAGGCCTCGACCCACCAACACATATCAATACAAACTAACACATACTGTAACCCTCTTATCTTTTTTTCTCTTAATTGAATAAAATCAATAAACTGATTTGTAACCTCTGAAAAGGTTATACTAGGGAACTGCCAAACCTTAGCAGGTACTATCTTTTCTTCATTGTTCTTAAGATAAATTATACATATTTCACATTTAAACTTAGCAACCATAGTAATTTCTGGGCATACCAACAAGATATTACAATTCTAAACATGTTATCTGCTCCTATGTATACCAACCCATGAGCACTTTCTGCAAAAGCTGGTAACAACATTCTTAATGCTACAGATTCATTTTCAATATCTACTCATATTGTATCCTATGTTTTATAACATTGTTTCATTTTCCATGTATTAATTTCATTTATTTTAATATTTAGTATAGCTTTTTTCTTGACAGTATCGAAAAAACACATTTGAGTACCTACGACAATGTCATGAAAAATCATGAACTGAGTGTGATTGTAAGTCCGGTTACCTGAACTGAGTGTAAACAGAACGTCATTCACATCAGAACATCATTCACATATTCTGGTCACCTGTGGGTACAAAAGATTGCAAATTATTCTGCAAACATTATAACAAATAATTAGAACTGTCTATGAAACTTTATAAAGATTGAACCCCTCTGTCAGTAACCGCAAAAGAAAATATTATGAATAATTCTTATTATCATTAAAACTCAATGCTGCACAATCTATGACTGTAATAAATAGATCTGCATCGAAATGCAGGGCGGGGTCCAGTCATTTGTCCGTTCTGTGGTACAAACTGTGCTCGGGCTCAGATTTCCATAGACTGAGCTCCTCCTTTTGGCATGGGAATAAAGAATGCACCTCACTCCGTAGGATGAGGGAGATAGGAGGAGAGACATCTTTGTAACATGGGGAAACTACAAACAAACGAAAAACTGACGCAGTTAAAGATCCCACTACAACTACTATTTTTTAATGCAATTACTTTCTGATAACGCTAACATACAACACAGGTTTTGTTGCCATATTTCAAATAACCCTTATTCTAATTCAAACAGCAAAGAATTATCGAAGTTTAAACACACACACATTATTTTTATGATCGGAGATTCAGTTCACACTGGGCGTGGATTGCAACACGACATGCCAAAAATACTGGGCAATCCCTCTGAAAACATTCTAACATACATTACATTTGCAAAATCACTAATTAACACATATTAAAGAGCTTAAGTATTCATCTCATGCCTCTATGCCGCTCTAACACTGATAAATACTATTTGTTCACTTAATACATCCATAAAAGTTCTTTAAATCTTACATTTAATGTGGACATCTTCCAGAATTCATAAAACCAGCATATTTTCTAACAATCTTTTATAATGTTCAACAACTGTTTCTAACACAAATACAACTATGACTTAAATCAATCAATCACAAACTTTCTACTGAATCTGAAACCTCTTTTTTTTCCCTAGCCGTTCTGAAATTAAAAGTTAAAGGCACTGTTTCTTTATCGTTTGGCCACATTATTAAAACCAGCTGTTTCACTCAAATCGCTCATAGGAAATAAATCTGGAATGCGCATTCACAAGATAAACTTAACACTTTAGCTTACAACGGGACGTTTATCTATAAAGTCTTTAAAACCACATTTGATTATTGCACAAGTCTTAAGACACTACAAAAAAATCTGACTGTCTTTAGTCTATTGTCTTCACAAACAGACTTATTTGCACATATACATATTTATTCACACCTCTGTCTCCAAGCTGATAAAGAAAGTAAATGTCCAGCATTTATTGCAATAGAGCTGAGTGGATAGCACAGCCTCAGAATGACAGAAGCACGAGACAGATATACCATGTAATTTTATCATATATGGAACAAACAATTCACAATTCACTGACCAATAATATTAACACAGCTGAAGTAAGGTTTGTAATTCTAAAAACAGATGAAGTATTTTACACATGGACAACAGGACAGTTATTAATTCTTAAGTAGCTCTCTTACCAAACCCATCACCTGGATCCGTAACTTGATGAAATTCAATCTATTTTATCTTTTTAGTTATTGTTCCGGTATGCATCTGTTTATATGAAATACAATATTTTCAAGTTACAATGGACAATTTGCATGCAGTGAAAACATTGGGGTATAAAAAAGCAAAACAAATAAAAGCATTCATTTTCAGAGAGAGATGAAACATAAGAATGCAAGGGCTGTATCATTATTTCTGTTGTTTGAAATTTATACAATTTTTACTACTCATATCACTTATTAAAAACTAACAATTAAATAACATTTTAACTGTCTTAGTTTTCACTTTACTCTTATAAGAGAATTTCATCCCTCATTACGTCTAGGTTTTAACATTAAAAATTCCAGTCTCTGGAAAACACATTTTATAACTTCTTTGTTATTTTCCGCTGCGCCACTTTTCAGAGTTTCAATCAGGATTGAAACTCTACAGTCACACGTTTGCCCGGGTTCTACCTTACCTCCTCTTGCAATAAAATCTCATATTCTGATTAGAGATTCCTTTAGGCTCAATAGATACGTCTATCGTGAGGAACAGGCATTTCTACTCACATATTAACTTATTAACTTTCCTAATAAGTCTACAGAGTAGTTCATAAAACATCACAATGCCTTCTACCAGATATAGGTGATCGGTCTATACTGCAAAAGCATTTCGTTTAACACATTACCTTTGCAAGTCACATCTCTTAACTTTGAAAACTAGCATACATAGTGTTAAAACACTAAAATGTCTTTTGCCAGTTATGGGTGGCAAGTCCATACTGAAGAAAAACACATTTTAGCAACATTTAAAACTAACAATAGTTTCTGCAGAAACACATTACATTTTTTACTACACATTTAGCAATAATGTCCTAGATTATTTTACCTCTCAGTATACCCTCTCTTCACTTACTGCTTCGGTACCTCGATACACTTCAGAACACAGATATAATTAACACATCTGATACTCACCAGTGAAGACAATTGACAATATTTGGTTAAGTCATTCTTTCATAGAAAATGTTACTCATCAAAACTTAAAACACACCTTTCCAGCTTACATCACTGCTGACACTCTAGGGGCCTGATTCATTAAGGATCTTAACTTGAGAAACGTCTTATTTCAGTCTCCTGGACAAAACCATGTTACAATGCAAGGGGAGCAAATTAGGATTTTGTTTTGCACATAAGTTAAATACTGTCAGTTTTTTCATATAGCACACAAATACTTGATAGCTTATTTGTTCACTGAAATTTAAAGTTGATATTTGTGCGCTACATGAAAAAACAGTCCGTATTTAACTTATGTGCAAAACGAAATCCTAATTTGCATCCCTTGCATTGTAACATGGTTTTGTCCAGGAGACTGAAATAAGACGTTTCTAAAGTTAAGATCCTTAATGAATCAGGCCCTAGGTCTCTATCATTAATCTTCATTAAAGGGACATGTTCTTGGAGGGGTCTTTTGGAAGGGTGTTCTTGACCTTATTTGAAACAAATATTTCCTTTGGCCTTATATTGTGAAATGGAGAACATGTGACACTTATATAACTTGTTCTTCTCTGTATTGTGCAATAAGTGTATTTCCGTTAAAAGCACAGACACATAAAATTCAAGTTCATTAGTTTGTTTTATTGAACTAATTGGTAATATAGGGTTTTTGTTAATTATTACTTCGACAATGGTATAGTTGTAGTCTTAGAAAAATGACTCTTACGGGCACCAATTGCATCATCGTAAAGTATCTGAAAAATAAATATAGAAGAATTCTAGTATTGTGTAAACAATGATTATCTCTTCAGTTTATATTTGCAGAACGAGCGGTGTCATGATAAATTATTTCTTTCTCAGTGAGTTGTGCTCTAATGCCTATGTTCAGAATGAAAATATATGGTTATGACACTAGTAATTACATTTAATCACAAAACATTTTTAAGATATTTACCTATTTTTAAATAGTGAAGCTGATAAAAGACATTGTTTATAAATGCTTCTTCTCTGTAACTTTATTGTAACATGGCAGCATCCAATCAGCAGTAAACACATCATGTTCTTAATACACAGAGATGACAAGTCACCTGGAATAAACTGCAATAAGAAAATGCAATAAATCCTGTGAAATAGATCCATTTTTATGTCTAGGGTAATCTGTAAATGTTGCAAAGCTGTGTGATAGAAGACAACCTTAAATAATATGCTTTTATGTTGCATGAATCCAGACCATCTATTTGCCTCTGAAACACCTATATTCTCTGTGCATCACACTTTACTTTGCTATATAGATTGCTAAATGGATATATTTACTTTTTTAGCATCTGAGCAGCAGGCATTTAAAAGTCTATTTTACAATTCCTTGCAGGTTGAAACGACTTCTCTCCATTTGTACTGTTCTCTCACAGGAATGTGTGCTGTGGGAGTAGGCTTTGACAAAACATTAATGAGGTGGTTTGATTTTTGTGTTTGAACTCTTGCCCATGTTTAGATAATTGTTGATCATTATAGCTGCCAGCTGAAGACTAAGGACTAGTAAGATAAGAAAGTCCTTTCTTACATGAAGGGTGCTAGATCCATAAAACAGTGGTTCAGCAAAGGTGGCTGGAATGTATGCTGTTAAAGAATTCAATAATGCATAGCACAAACATAAGGCTATTGTAGGAGTGTAGAACTTAAAAATAAAATAAATTGTTCTGCAACTGATAATAACCCCAACAGATAAATTTTAAAAAAAACACCTACTCCAGACAAACAATACATATGGAAATTGACCAATTAGTTATTTTCTGCCATCAAATTCTATTTATTTTCTGTTCCTATGTAGACCTTGCAAATTGAAAGTTTTATATTTATGATAGTAAAAAAAACAAAACAACAAAAAAGTTTGAATAAATGAATGAAGTTTAATGAATTAACCTCTGATACGTGAAACAAGAGAGTTTTCTCTGCCACTTTAGTTTAGTTGTTTTCAATATTATTTGTAGACATCCGGTGAGGAAGGAGTGCAGAAGATGTCTTCCAAAGCTTGCCTCCAAAAGTTAGGTGGAAGGTGGGATTGTGGCAGTTTTGTCTGTGTAAATTCTTCAGGAATAGAGAGAACAGGTATCTCATATGTTGTTCATCTGCCCAGCAGATTCAGTTATATATTTATTGCCTAACACTAAATAATAAGCATTGGTTAGAAATCATTACATGTAACCTAAAAGGGACAGGCCACCAGGGGGTAAATGTATGATAGTCCGATTTGTTCAACTCGCCTTTACAAGCCATCGCCGCTTTAAATTTTAGCTGCAAAGTTGCCGAATTCCGGTGAGTTGAACAAATCGGACTTTCATACATTTACCCCCAGGCCTGATTCGTTAAGGCAAAGAAAATGAACATAATGTTCATACACACGTCTGTATTCAGCAACAAAAGGATCTGAAGAAACTTCACTCATTGAATACGGATGTAGGTACGCTCTGCTCATGCACCACTTGCCATATTGAGACAGACACAACACACTGCAGGTTATGAACAAATCAGGTGTGCAATATAATTCCCAGTAGAATGCACAGAAAACAAAAGTATTCACTTATTGTCATCTGTTAATAATAATATAGGAATTAATGAAAAAACATTAAAAAAAAGTTTTTTTTCCTCGTAAAATACATTAGTACAGTTGCTCTTGATGGCAAACACGTGTTCTAGCATGTGTGAACATCATCACGAACACTCAGCACTTATCCCTGCCCTGTAGCTGTTGCAAATGAAACAACTGAAAACTCAGAAAATAGAGTACAAGTCACAAATAAGCTCTAGGCCTAATTCAAGTGGATTGTCGCTAGTCTGAACAGTATGCTTCTCACAAAGTGGGAAAGTAGGTGACTTAGCAAAACCAGTATAAGATTTTTCTATATGTTATTATTAATTGCCATGCATAATACAGGCTGCAAGAATTATGCCACCCACTGTTCAGCTCAGATGACAAATCTGAGTTATCAAAGACATCACAGATAATGATGATACAAACATGAAGGCTTTTCAATATGTCTCATAGCTGTACAATATACGGAATGTATGCAAACTGTTAATGTTGACATTTTAGCTGTTGATTTTGTTATTATAGAGCACTATGCTCCGTCACCCATCTTGGTAGTGATGTACCCTGTGATCTAGTGAAGACCAGGGCCGTCTTTCCCATTGGGCACAATGGGCAGGTGCCCGGGGGCCCAGGGGGAAAGGGGGCCCTGGCAGGTCTGCTGCTGTAATAAAGCCTGTAAAGAAGAAAAAAAAAAGAAAAAAAGAAACTTACTTTTTGCGGTCATCTGACCGTTCAGGTCAGGTGACAATCCGGCTCACTCCCTGGACCTCTCTTCCGTGATGCGCTCGCAGTGAATGTCGGGCGTGATGACGTCATCACGCCAGACATTCACCACTGTGAGCACAGCATGGAGGAGCACAGCGAAGAGGATTCAACTTATCGTGATTGAAAGGTAAGTTTTTTTTTTTTTTAACTTATATATTTATATATAGGGGCCCCGGTGCACTGCTATGCCCGGGAGCCCATACTGTTGTTAAGGTGGCCCTGGTGAAGACAGGAAGTGGGGCAACCTCCAGACGTCCCCATCGCTCTACTGAGCATGTATAGACAGGAAGTTCAGCTCTCAGCAGATTCTTTCAAGTGGCATTTGAACTGTAAAAGATGTTATGACTGGATCTGCATCCTTTTTGTGTAAACTTATTTAAAAATATATATATAAAGTAACCGGAGGCAGAAAAAATTTATATGAGCAACCTGTTCTCTGACATTGCCCACATTATAAGCTCACGGGGTGGGTACGTCTTAACGGTGACGAGAACCCCGACATGCTTGACACCTACACTAAAATTCTGGACCCCGCAGGTTAAGTGTTTAAACACTTAACCTGCGGGGTCCAGACATTGCCGCTTTGAATTAACATTAATGTAGGGCACACTGACGTGAAACTGGAGTGCCGGACAGCTGGGTCTTCGAATGACTGCCTGTCAGCATGCGCTGCCATCGGAAAGCTAGATCTTCGGTTTTCAGGTAAGTATGTTTATATTGTATTCATTTTTTTGTCAAATCGGAATTGTTTTGTAGGTGTCAAGCGTGCTGGGGTTCTCGTCACCGTTAAGACGATTACCACTGAAGCTCACTACTATCTGTATATATGAATGTACTATAATAGTGTTAAATACATTAACTGCATAAACTATTCATACTGCCTGTCTGTTGCAGTCAGTATCAACTGTGAGCAACTATATATATATATATATATATATATATATATATATATATATATACTATATAAATGCCTAGTGGCGTGTGTGAAAAAAAAAACCAAGCTGCAGCGCCACCTGCTGGGCAGAGTTATACACTGACCTATATATTTCTTGAAGGAGAAGTGACAGTTGGAGTGGTTGGTGGTTGCCGGGGGTGACAGTGGGGAGTTTTTAACACCTTAAGTAGCTTGATGAAGGATGTGGCGATGAAGATGAAGGATGAGGTGATGGAGAAAAATGATGAGGTGGTGACATGTGGACAAAACCACGTTAGAAAAGGCGCTTGCGTCGGGAAGTAACGCTCTTCCCCTGATGAGGCCTGGGCTAGGCCCAAATGCATGACAAGAACCTTTTTAACACCTTAAGTAGCTTGATTTGACTAGAATGCATGAGTATCATGCACGG